>NW_027464782.1:70000-80000 GCF_043290135.1 Rhipicephalus microplus
CGGACGGCCCTTCGCTGGTCTTCTGGGTCCGTAGACCCCACACGCTGTTCTACTTGCGGCGGTAACACCGGACCGTCCGCGCTGTCTGCGTCACATCCCCAGAGTATGTGAGCCAGGGTGGCTCTCGCGCTCGCGCACACACTGCACATTTCACTCACGTAGAGTTCGGGGCACACGTGTCGCGCTAGCGATGGGGTCAGCACAGTCTCGGTTTGGAGCTGGCGCAACCTCACCGCCTCCCACCGGGTAAGATCCCTGTGCGGAGGCGGGAAGCCACGCCGTTGCTCCCTGTACCACGCGAGGATGTCGCCGTAATCGAGCAGCTGCTCCTCGCCTTCTTCTTCGGTCGCCGTCGTGTCTTCGGAGGCGGGCGCGGCCGCGGTCCGGCACGTGGCGAGACCACGGGCCGCGGCATCCGCCTCCTCGTTGCGGTTCGGAGATCCTGGTATCAGGTCCCTACCCATGTGAGCCGGGAACCATTTTAGCGTCAGCCTCGACTTGGACTCGTCGCTTGCCAACGCCCTAGCAGCCGCCCCGCACACGGCTCCGCGCGAGAAGCTACGGATGGCCGTCTTGCTGTCACTGAGTATTGTCCGCACGCCCGGGGAGCGCGCCGTCAAGGCTATCGCCATCTCCTCGGCCTGGCTCGCGCTCCGCGTACGCACGCTGCATGACGTGACGATCTTGCCCGTCGTTGCGGCGACCGCCGCCGCCACGTAGGCGTCCTTGTTCTTGACTTTGGCCACGTCCACGTAGACGGCGCCCTCGTCGTTCTGATGTTGCAGCAGCAGCGCCCTGGCTCGCGCCGCTCGTCGTCCCTCGCTTTCGCCGGGACCCATGTTCTTTGGCAGCGGATACACCACCAGTCTTCGCATGGTTGACTCCGTGAGTGGAGACGTTTCGTGGTCTTGTTCCTCGGGGGAGGACAGGCCCACTCGTTCCAGCAGCCGCCTGCCGACCGCGGTGCGGCCCAGGCGCGTCAATTGAGCAGTACGTTGGGCCTCGCCGATCTCCGAGAGCGTGTTGTGCGCTCCCAGAGATAGCAAGGCCGTCGTCTTGGTGCCGTTGAGCAGGCCCATGGCACCCGCATACGCCTTGCGGATGGCCGCGTCGATTCGCTTCCTCTCCGCTTCCGTCCACTTGTGAAAGGCCCCCGCGTATGCTGCGTGGCTAACTGCAAAGGCCTGCAGCAGTCGCAGGAGGCTCGCTTCTCGGATTCCTCGGGACCTCGACGTGACCCTCTTGACGAGTCTCGTCGCTATCCCGATCTTCGTTACTATGTGGTTGGCTGCCGTCCCGTTCGTGCGGTGGGCGTCCACGTACATGCCTAGTACTCGGAGGCTCTGGACGTGCGGGACCGGCGTGCCGTCGCTGGCTCGGACGACTATGTTGCGTTCCGCTTCTTCCGCGGCCCGCTTTCTCCATCTTCCCGGTGGTGGGAGCACCAATAACTGGGACTTCTGTGGCGAGCACTTCAGCCCCGTGTCTCTCAGCGTGGTCTCCACGGCGTCGATCGCTGCCTGCAGTCCGGCCTCGATGTCGCCGTCACTGCCGCCCGTCGCCCATATCGTGACGTCATCGGCATAGATGCAGTACCGGATCTTCGGTCCGAGCGCGTCAAGGCTCTTGGCGACGGCGATCATCACGATGTTGAATAGAAGCGGGGATATCACGGACCCTTGTGGGGTTCCGACGCTTCCTAGCTCCCTCTCTTCGAGTCGTTCGCCTCCCACCTCTAGCCTCGCCGTGCGACGAGTGAGGAAGGATCTTACGTAGTCGTACGTGCGCTTGCCCATGTTGAGCTTTGCCACGCAGGCAAGGATGGCCGAGTGCTCCACCTTATCGAAGGCGCTCTGCAGGTCCAGGCCGAGAATGGCCCGGTTGTCTTTCTGCGGAACGCCTCCGGCTGGCTCTAGTACCTCGCGTTGCAGCAGCAACATCGCGTCTTGCGTCCCCAGGCGAGACCGGAATCCCAGCATGGAGTCGTTGTAGTGACCGTTCTCCTCCAAGTACCGCTGCCACCGGTTGTTGAGGACGTGCTCCAACACCTTGCCCACGCAGGACGTGAGCGAAATGGGGCGCAGGCCCTCTATTCCCGGCGGCTTGTTGGGCTTGGGCAGTAGTATCGTCTTGGCCGTCTTCCACTGCTTGGGAAGGCTTCCGCTCGTCCAGCAGGCGTTGAAGTACTTCGTCAGGGCCGAGACTGCAGCGTCGCTGATGTTACGCAGAGCCTTGTTTGTCACTTTGTCCGGTCCCGCGGCTGAGCGACAGTTCAGGGCGTTCGTTGCCTGGCGCACCTCCCACTCCTCGATTTCGCGGTCGAGCAGCGGGTTGGGCGCGCCGTCGTATTCCGGATGCTCCACGTGGTTTGTGGCCGGGAGGTACTTGTCGTTTAGCCGCTTGTGCATCTCCGCTTCGCCTAGCTGGTTGGCCGCGGCGTGGAGGATCTGCGACATGCGGTGTCGTTGATGTTCCTTACTCTTGGTCTCGTCCATGAGGTGGCGCAGGAGGGCCCACGTGCCTCCCCTATGGAGTTGGCCATCCGCTTCGCTACACATGGCATACCATTGCTGGGCACACAGTTGGCGGCTGTAGCGCTCGATTTCCTTCCCGAGTGCCGCGACGCGTTTGCGCAGCGTTCGGTTGTGCCTTTGTCTTTTCCATCTTCGTTGTAGCGATCTCCTCGCCTCCACGAGATGGGCGAGGCGCGGGTCCACCCGATCGGCTTCCTCCGGTACCTCGACTTCGGTCGTGGCGTCCTTGGCGGCGGAGACAAGGCTCGCCGACCATCTCTCCACGTCGTCCACCTCGCCCAGATCGGCTTCCCTGAACTTGTGCCAATCGGTGAGGAGCTGACGTCGTTTGGTCGTTCCGTCGACCACACGAGCGTGGGCGAGCGGTATCGTGACTTCGACGATGTAGTGGTCGCTTCCGAGATTCCAGCCCGTGTTCTTCCATCGCGCAGTCCCGCCTCGCGGCAGATGCACGAACGAAAGATCGGGCGTGGTGTCTCTGGCTGTCGACGTTCCGATTCGCGTTGGTTGTGCCGGGTCGGTGAGCAGCTCGAAGCTCGCTTCCTCGGCGTCTTCCAGTAATCTCTTTCCCTTCACCGTTGTGCGAGTGTACCCTAGTTCCTCGTGCGGTGCGTTAAAGTCCCCGCAGACGACCGCCGCGGCCCCAGAGCCGTGGGCGGCGTCGCGGATCTTGTGCAACAGGGTCTTGAATCTTTGGTTTCCGTGCTGTGGGTTGCTATATACATTTGCTATGTACACCGTGGTCGAAGCCTTGTTCTTGCCTCTTCCCTTCTTGCCCGCAATGATGATTTCCGTCACGTTGGCTTCGATGGCGGAGTCTTTGTAGTTTAGGATTTCGTCCTTGCCTACGCTCGTGATACCTTTCCTCACAAACGTGCACATGCCCTGCGCGGCGCCTTTCCCACAGGTGCGGGCGCTCGGCGGGCGGGCGTACGCTCGGTAACCCGGCAGCGAGGTGATCTTGGGGTCTTCAGCGTGTGTTTCCTGGATCGCTATCACGTCGGGAAGCTCCTTCTGATCAAGCGACCGCAGGTGCTGTTGAAGTACTGCCTTGCGGCACCGGTAGCCGTTAGCGTTCCAGTGCCACATCACTATCCGATCTCCTTGGGGCCGTCTATCCATGTTTGGGTAGGGTTTCCACCTGAATTTGGGCTCCTTTACCAGTCATGTTGAATTGGCTCACTATGAATTTCTTCAGGTCCTCGATTGATTGCTTCACCTCGGCGAATTCTTTCTTTACCTCAGCAAATCCTCTCTCGACTTTGATCTTCAGGGCGCCCACCCGTGCGGTGAGGGAGCCGATCTCCCTGTCGTGTTTCACTAGGCGCGCGTTTATCTGCCTGATTCTCGTTTCGTAGTCAAACCCGCCGCTGGATGGCGACGCCGGGTCGGTGATGTCCTCTTCTTGCTGGAATCTTTCGTCCTCGCTGTCGGTGAGGGGAGCCGGGGCCCGCTTCCGAAGCTTGAGTGGTGTTGGACTGGACGTCGGCGTTCGCGGCGGCGTCGGCGTTTTCGGTGGAGCCGGTGGCGATGATGTTGCCGTTGGTAGCGTGATCTTCTCGACCGGTGGCTTGGCGCCCAGCGCCGTGAAGCTGGCCGGCTTTGGTGCCGATCCTAGCGTCCACGTGGGAGTCGCCTTCAGCCGTTCTTGTGCAGCCAGGAGCTTGTCGATAGTCTCCTGCTGTTTCTTGATAGTTTCCTGAAGTACTTGGATAGTGCTCTCCAATTGCTTCATCCTTTCTCCTTGCGGGGAAGCTTGCTTGGCCGCTGGCATGGCCGGTCTGCCGTTCGTTTCGCGCGCACCACCCGCCCGCGCGCCGCCGCTAGGGGCGCCCCCGACATTCCCGCCAGGGGCGTCACCGTCGCCGCCGCGCGCGGTCGCCACGGTCGTCCACGACCTTGAGCTGCGTGACGTACTTCTCTTCCGTTCACTGCTCTTCCCACTCTCCTTGCTCTTTCCCCGGCTCGCGCTGCGGCTCTTGTGACGTGTTGTTTGTGTGCCGAGTTCGGGGAACTCCTCTTCTTCGGGAAACCGGACTTTGATCGCCTGGCCGGCAGATTTTGCCGCCTTTTCGGCCGCCATCTTGCGCTCTTGCTCGCGCTGGCGGACTAGGAATGGAGTCTTGAACCTATTCTTACAGTTACCGGTGCCCGAAGCGTGCGGGCCTCCACACAACTTGCAGCGCGGTCTGCACTCCTTCTCGTGGTTTGGACCCGGGTTGGATCTTCCACATGCGAAGCACACTTTCGCGTTAGGGTTAGGGCAGACATCCTTTCGGTGGCCGACTTTGCCGCACGTGCGACACACTTCTTTATGTTGCCTGTACAGTCTGCACCGTACTATCATGCCCCCGAATATAACGTGCGAGGGGACTTTGTTACCCTCGAACAGGATGATTACCGATTTGGAATTTCCTATTCTCTGCGCTGCCAGTACCGTTGGGTTGCGTTCGTTCACCACAGCGTTGTGGATCACCTCCGCAGAGTGTGCCTGCGAGATGTAGTCAACCACTCCTTTGGCCGTGTTCTCCGGCGCCACGCGGTACGCAAAGATCTCGTAGTTGCGTCCGCCTATTGCGATCTCCCGCACGCGGTCGTACCGCCCAGCGCGTTCTTCGCTGGCCGTGCCGATCACGAAAATGTTCTGCACTACGTTCGGACACACGATGTCCGCAAGGAAGGCGTTCGACTCCATCCTAGCCGCGACGGCCATAGCCCGAAGTAGCTCGAGCGGATCGGTCTTCCCTACCAGCAAGCCGCCACGTGGCCGCACAACCACTTTGTGCTCTCCGATAGGCATGTTGGGCATGCGAGCCGCTTTCGAAAAGGCGACGTTCAATTTCTGGGCAAACTGCGCTCTCGTAGGTTGAGACGACGAAGAACGCTTACCGGTTTGCTTGGCCTGCTGCGAAGGCGCTTGCAAAATCTTCTTAGTCGACCGGCTGCGTCGAGTGGCGACGACCCAACCGTTGTGGCTCTCCGACGACGACTCCTCGTCGAGCGGCGTTCCACTCATAGTTATAACCGTGCGGCCGGAACCGCGGTCTAAAAGTCCATCACAATCCACCGCTGGAGTAGTATCCATGTCCGGTAGGGTGGCGCTGCGAGCGTCGAAGGCGATCGGACGTGCTTCGCATCGGCTCCGCACGGGATGAAGAAGATCTGCGGTTCTACTTGCCCCATCTTGACCGGAAAGCTCCGAAATCCGAGGTGGCGACCACGCTAAGCCTAACGGGCCGGCGTGGTCCGGGAGCGGCCTCGGCCGCATCGGCGACTGTTTCGGACTTCATCCGCGAAGAGATGTCGTCATCGGAGCCTCTACCGGACATGGATAGCCTTGGACAATGCCTCAATGAGGGGCCAGCTGAGTGAACTGAAACCGAATAGCAAGGTAACAGAACGCACTTATGCTAGTGTCCTACAACACAGTGACGGACAAGAAAAAGTGGAGAAACCAGGGAAGCGATCGGTTTTGGTCATAAAACCCACAACAGGGGAAGTGAAAACAAAAGAACTAAAGGAGAGAATTGTCAAGGATATTGATCCGGCAAAGCTAAAACTTACAGACGTGAAACTCAACGTAAATGACGCAGCTGTCACCATCAGCACCACAAATGGAGCAGCAATGACACAGTTAAAGGAATGTCTTAATAGACTCCCCGAAGCAAATGAAATGCAGATGTTTACACCCACACCAAGACTTCCATCATTCAAAGTGGTTGGTATTGACTCAGACACAGCAAGGGACGATATCCCAGAGAAAATCCTGAATCAAAACAACATCACAGGACGCCCAGAAGAAATAACAATTCTGGCAGAATATGTCAATCAGAAACGGAACAGAGTAAACATTTTGAAGACCTCCCCAGCTATATGGCGACAATTGAGGAATTTGTACACTGTTAATGTGGGATGGTCTCGCGCAGCCATCTATGACAATAACCACCCCCTCATCTGCTATTATTGTGCCAGTTTTGGACATCTTGCAAAAAACTGCAACAGGAGGCAAAGACGCTGCATAGAGTGTGCGGGCAACCATTGTATTGAAGAGTGCAGAGCCAACTTTTCCCGGTGCGCTGCATGCTTAAGTTCGGGATTCGACGGTGCAGACGATCACACAATCAGAGACCTAAACTGCCCGGTAGCTCAAGATTGGCGTGAACGGGCAGAACGCAATTGGGAAGAGTAAAGTACAAAGTTTAGTCTAAAACAACAATATAAACGGACAAACATGCAAACCCTCCAAAAAAACACCTGTAGCGTCAAAAATCCAAAGAGCTCATCGGCAAGTATTAAAACAAAGACAAGAATACACTCTCTCCGAATAATTCAAGTTAACCTAGCCCACTGCAGCAAAGCAAATGAAGCACTTAACGTTCATCGAAACTGCAACCAATTCGATCTATCTATTCTCCAAGAACCTTATCATTATAAAAACAAAATAACTGGTTTCCCCCTTAAACACACTATTATAAGCCACAAAACGAACCCAAAAGTAGCAGTTATAATACATAATCCTAATATTCAAACGTTCCCTATATTAATCCTATTAAATGTTATAGTACTAAAAATATATTGGAATAAACAGGAAGTCCTAATTATAAATGTTTACGCACCACCTAAAGGAAATATTGAGGAGCTTTTAAATATAATTGAACCTATTATAGCAGAATCTAGGGACCAAATACTAATCGCAGGAGACTTCAATGCCTTTAACAAAATTTGGGGTGGGACTCAAAATAATGAGCGAGGGGAATTATTATTTGAATTCATAATAGCACATAATCTTCAACTTTTAAACTTACCAAATTCACCGCCTACATTCGAAAGTAAAAACGGAAGAAGCTGGATAGATTTAACTTTCGCTTCTGCAGACCTCTATCCCAAAGTATATGAATGGCACGTTAATGAAGAAGAAAATTCTAGCGACCATAGATATATCGAATATAACTTATTTAATGAAGCAGTAAAACAGGAAAAACGACTAACGCAAAATGGAGAGCACTTAAAGAATTAGAAAAAGACCCTTGGATGAAAGAAACAGCAGAATATGAGATTAACACTATTAGAAGATTAGAGTTTGTCACAAAGCACTTTTATGAAAAAATTAACAGATTAAAAAAGAAATATTCGAAAAATATAAATAATTGTTCAAACACATATAATAAGTGGTGGACCGCAGAATTAGAAATAGAGAGGAAACGAGTTAGGGCATTACGAAGACGTTTTCAAAAGGCAAGAGGAGAACAAAGAACTATATATCGAGAAAACTACCTTCAAAATCTTAAGAGTTATCAAGAACAAGTCAGTAAAGCAAGAGATGAATCCTGGAAAAATCTTTGCAGTACAGTAACAAAAAACAATCCATTCACACTCCCATACAAAATAGCAGCAGAAAAATTAAAAACACCCATTTTAATTAGGTCCATGCAATTATCCGGAAATAAACAAACGAAATCAATAGAAGAATCACTTACCTACATATTAGAAACTTTATTCCCCACGTTAACAGAAAGAACAAATGTAGAGGAAGAGATAAGATTAGAAACTACTGATAATGATAAACCTTTTACGGAGGAAGAAATGAATAGTGTGGTGAATAACCTCCGCAAAAAAGTCGCAGTAGGCCCTGATAACTTATCTACGCAATTAATCCAGTGTCTTTATCTGAAACATAAAAAATTTTTTCTTAACATTTTCAATGCTGCATTAAAACTAGGACACTTCCCGTCAGTTTGGAAGAATTCTAAAATAATACTAATACCGAAAAAGGAACTGGACATACATAATCCGAAACCACAACATTACAGACCGCTGGCAATTAATTCCATACTAGGAAAAGTGTTAGAAAAGCTTCTTAATGATAGATTATACTATTTTTTATATGTAAACAATTTTTTCCCAAAAAACCAGTTTGGATTTACACACAGCACATCGGCGACAGACGCTCTAGAAGAAATATCAAACACTATTACCAGCAACACAACATGCAAAACAATTTTAATCTCATTAGATATTAGGAATGCTTTTAATCATATACAACCAAAATATATTAAAGAATACCTCGAAAGGGTTAAGTGTCCTAGCGATATTGGCACCCTAGCATTGAACACATTAATGAATAGAGTTATTTCCTACACCACACCACACTTAAACATTGAAAAGAATCTCAAACAAGGCTCTCCACAGGGTTCGCCACTAAGCCCACTTTTTTGGAACATAACAATTTCAGACTTACTCCAAACAGATTTCCCCGAAAATACAAAAATTCAAGCGTTTGCAGATGACATAACACTTATAATACAAGGACCCACACGCAAAGTAATTGAAGACACAGCAAATCAAGCTTTAGAAATGATACAACAATGGGCAGAAAAGAAAACAGTGACCTTCAACTTGGCGAAAAGCAAGTTTTTAATTATAGGAAAACATTATCAAAACAGACCACCAATTATTAAACTAGGAGAAAAGAAAATACAATGTTCCAATAACCTAAAAATTTTAGGAGTTACATACGATAGTAAACTCTCATTCCTCCCACATTTGGATGAAATTAAACACAAGGTTAATAAGTTAACATCTAATCTAGCTCGATTTTCTGGCAATACATGGGGCATGTCAAGCAAACAAATACGGGATATATATATTAGAGCTGCAGAAAGAATGATCACATACGCAGCACCGGCATGGTATAGACCACACCAACACATTCTACGTAAATTGCAAGCAATTCAACGTATACCACTTATCAAAATAACAAATGCTTTTCGCACAACTTCAAACATGGTATTGCCTGTTATTGCAAATGTCCCGCCGGTACACCTAACAATAGAGAAGGAAATCAAAATATATCGAATCCTCCACAATAAAGAGACATTCACATGGGAAGACAAGATATTCAATAGTGAAGACATATCCAATAAATATGACATAAGGAGTACACATCCTGCAGATAGAGTGGCTATACCAACGAAATCATTAAAATCAAATACAATCAAAAACTTGATATACACGGATGGATCTAAAACAGATAAAACTACAGGAGCGGCATTCGTTCACATGGATAATAATAATAAAATTATTAACACACAGCAATATGCGTTACCAACATACAGCTCAAATTTTGAAGCAGAGGCAGTGGCCATAATTAAAGCACTTCAATACATCAAAGACTTGCAAAGTAATGATGAATTTCAAATCAACACAGACAGTTTGTCATGCCTTAGAGGATTAAATAATACAAATAACACGAATACATTCATTAATGAAATAAAGTTACTGGTAAAATCTGTACAATTATCAAATAAAATTACATTTTCTTTTGTTAAAGGCCACTCAGGTGACTTCGGCAATGAGCTAGCAGACGAATTAGCTTCCAAAGCGTTTAGATCAGGGACAACATTGACAGTTCCAATAACGAAACATTTTATCAAAGTTCAGTTAAAGAAAGAAACAATTAACAAATG
>NW_027464782.1:85000-102500 GCF_043290135.1 Rhipicephalus microplus
CGGCTGACGCGGTTTTTGCCGCCCCGGCTGACGCAGTTCGGACTTAGCACTTTTCGGCTGTGCCTGGCTGGCGGCCCACTCACTCGATCGCCATGTCTGTTTGCCACAGTTTTCCCGGTGGTGCCGCACCCGGGCTCGCCCCGGCAGACGCGTTTTTTTTTTCTTTCGCCCCGGCTGACGCAGTTTTCGCGCCGCCCCGGCTGACGCGGTTTTCGCGCCGCCCCGGCAGACGCGGTTTTTTGCGCCGCCCCGGCTGACGCGGTTTTTTGCCGCCCCGGCTGACGCAGTTCGGACTTAGCACTTTTTGGCTGAGCCTGGCTGGCGGCCCACTCACTCGATCGCCATGTCTGTTTGCCACAGTTTTCCCGGTGGTGCCGCACCCGGGCTCGCCCCGGCTGACGCAGTTTTCGCGCCGCCCCGGCTGACGCGGTTTCGTGCCGCCCCGGCAGACGCGGTTTTTGCGCCGCCCCGGCTGACGCGGTTTTTGCCGCCCCGGCTGACGCAGTTCGGACTTGGCACTTTTCGGCTGTGACTGGCTGGCGGCCCACTCACTCGATCGCCATGTCTGTTTGCCACAGTTTTCCCGGTGGTGCCGCACCCGGGCTCGCCCCGGCAGACGCGTTTTTTTTTCTTTCGCCCCGGCTGACGCAGTTTTCGCGCCGCCCCGGCTGACGCGGTTTCGTGCCGCCCCGGCAGACGCGGTTTTTCGCGCCGCCCCGGCTGACGCGGTTCTTGCCGCCCCGGCTGACGCAGTTCGGACTTAGCACTTTTTGGCTGAGCCTGGCTGGTGGCCCACTCACTCGATCGCCATGTCTGTTAGCCACAGTTTTCCCGGTGGTGCCGCACCCGGGCTCGCCCCGGCTGACGCGTTTTTTTTTTCTTTCGCCCCGGCAGACGTGGTTCCCCCCCCCCTTTTCGCTCGCCCCGGCTGACGAGGTTTTCGCGCCGCCCCGGCTGACGCAGTTTTCGCGCCGCCCCGGCTGACGCGGTTTCGTGCCGCCCCGGCTGACGCGGTTTTTGCGTCGCCCCGGCTGACACGGTTCGGACTTTGCACTTTTCGGCTGTGCCTGGCTGGCGGCCCACTCACTCGATCGCCATGTCTGTTTGCCACAGTTTTCCCGGTGGTGCCGCACCCGGGCTTGCCCCGGCAGACGCGTTTTTTTTTCTTTCGCCCCGGCTGACGCAGTTTTCGCGCCGCCCCGGCTGACGCGGTTTCGTGCCGCCCCGGCAGACGCGGTTTTTTGCGCCGCCCCGGCTGACGCGGTTTTTGCCGCCCCGGCTGACGCAGTTCGGACTTTGCACTTTTTGGCTGAGCCTGGCTGGCGGCCCACTCACTCGATCGCCATGTCTGTTTGCCACAGTTTTCCCGGTGGTGCCGCACCCGGGCTCGCCCCGGCAGACGCGTTTTTTTTTTCCTTCGCCCCGGCAGACGTGGTCCCCCCCCCCTCCGTCTTTCTTTTTGTTTTTTTTTCGCCGCGGCTGAAGTGGATTTTTCGGTGCCTCGACGCCCCGGTAGTCGCGGTTTTTCCGTTTCCGCACGGCCCCGGCTGACGCTGCTCGGTCACAGTCGCCTTTTGTGGTGATTGCAGACTTCTTGAGCGCGGGTGTTTTTTTTGTTGTTGTTGTTGTTGTTTTATTACGCATTCGCTCCAGCAGACGCTGTTTAGACTTTTTGTTTCCTCTTTTATCCTGCGACGAGGTGACGAGGTTTATTCGGTGCCCCGCCGCCCCGGCTGAAGTGATTTTTCCTGTCCTGTGCCGCCCCGGCTGACGCGGTTGGGACTTCGCGTTTGTTCGGCCGCCACGGGTTTTGGCGCACTCGCTCGGTTGCTTGTTGTTGCCACTTGTTGCGAACCCAGGTTTCTTGAGCGAGCGCGGGCGTTTTTTCTTCCTTTCTTTCTTTGTTCTATGTGTTAGCGAATCGGCCTTTAATATCACACGAGGACTCACAACCAACAATTTTCAGTTTGAAGTGTAAAAAATCTGCAGGTGTTGACGTAACTGACTTGCCCCGTACCCTTGAGTACATCCATGAAGTTCTCGTAGTACTACTAAATCGCATTATTCCAAGTGGAGAAATTCCCATAAACTTGCAAACCTCTACACGAAAATCGGTGCGCGTGATAAAGTTGAAAATTATCGTCCGATATCAAATGTGCCTTCTATAACACAAATTCTAGGAAAAAAAAAACACTTGTTCGCCGTTTTCTGCGCCGTGACTGGCAGCACTCCGGCGAAGCGAAACGGGGTCGATTCGAGCACGATATCGGCGTCTTTCGACGTGCTCGCCGGCGACCGTCGCACGAGTACGTCGCACGAGCGCGTCTGCCGGGGCGCCGTTTGCGAAGCCGACGCAAAAGTGGGAACCGCCGCTCGGATGATCGCCGCTTTCGGCAGAGTGAGTGTTGGCACTCCGGGGAAGCGAAACAGCGTGAATGCGCCCACGAAATCGGCGTATTTTGAAGTGCCCGCCGGCGACCGTCGCACGAGTACGGTAAACCGCGTCAGCCGGGGCGTAGTTCGGGACGCCGACGAAAAAGTGGGAAGCGCAACTCGGATCTTCGCCGTTTTTGCAGGAGTGAGTGGCGGCCCTCCTGCGAGACCAAGAAGCATCGATTCGTGCACGAATTCGGCGCCTTTCGACGTGATCGCCGGCGACCGTCGCTCGAGTAGGGCAAACCGCGTCTGCCGGGGCGGGCTTCGGGACGCCGATGCGAAAGTGGGAAACGCTGCTCGGATGTTCGCCGTTTTTGGCCGAGTGAGTGCTGGCACTCGGGCGAAGCCAAACGGGGCCGATTACGGCACGATATCGGCGTCTTTCGACGTGCCCGCCGGCGACCGTCGCACGAGTACGGTAAACCGCGTGAGCCCGGGCGGAGTTCGGGACGCCGATGCGAAAGTGGAGAACGCCGCTCGGATCTTCGCCGTTTTTGGAGGAGTGAGTGGCGGCACTCCGGAGAAGCCAAGGAGCGCCAATTAGCGCACGATATCGGCGTCTTTCGACGCGCTCGCCGGCGACCGTCGCACGAGTAGGGCAAACCGCGTCTGCCGGGGCGGGGTTTACGACGCCGACGCAAAAGTGGGAACCGCCGCTCGGATGTTGGCCGTTTTTGGCAGAGTGAGTGCTGGCACTCCGGCGACGCGAAAGAGCGCGAATGCGCCCACGAAAGTGGCGTATTTGGACGTGCTTGACGGCGACCGCTGCAGGAGTACGAAAAACCACGTCAGCCGGGGCGAGCGACCCACGGCGGTCTGGGTGCTTATCGCTGCTATTATAGGGGCACCCCGGCAGACGCAGAAAAAAAAATTTTTTTTTCGACCTTCTTTTTTGCTGGTCGAGCTCGGGTAACCCAGGTCGCAATGGGAGCCGCGCACGAAAGCGGCGTCGCGAGACGCGTTCGCGGTCGCTAGTCGCACGAGCTCGGCAACCGCGTCAGCCGGCGCGGAGTTCGGGATGCCGACGGCTAAGTGGGTACCGCTGCTCGGATGTTCGCCGTTTTTGGCCGAGTGAGTGCTGGCACTCCGGTGAAGCCAAGGAGCGCCAATTCGTGCACAATATCGGCGTCTTTCGACGTGCCCGCCGGCCACCGCCGCACGAGTACGGCAAACCGCGTCTGCCGGGGCGGGGTTTGCGACGCGTACGCAATAGTGGGAACCGTCGCTCGGATGTTCGTCGTCTTTGGCCGAGCGAGTGCTGGCACTCCGGCGAAGCGAAACGGGGCCGATTCGGGCACGATATCGGCGTATTTCGACGTGCTCGCCGGCGACCGTCGCACGAGTACGGCAAAGCGCGTCTGCCGGGGCGAGGTTTGCGACGCCGACGAAAAAGTGGGAAGCGCCGCTCAGATCTTCGTCGTTTTTGCAGGAGTGAGTGGCGGCCCTCCTGCGAGACCAAGAAGCATCGACTCGCGCACGATATCGGTGTCTTTCGACGTGCCCGCCGGCCACCGCCGCACGAGTACGGCAAACCGCGTATGCCGGGGCGGGGTTGGCGACGCCGACGCAAAAGTGGGAACCGCCACTAGGATGTTCGCCGTTTTTGGCAGAGTGAGTGCTGGCACTCCGGCGAAGCGAAAGAGCGCGAATGCGCCCACGAAAGTGGCGTGTTTGGACGTGCTTGACGACGACCACCGCAGGAAAACGAAAAACCACGTCAGCCGGGGCGAGCGACCCATGGCGGTCTGGGTGCTTATCGCTGCTATTATAGGGGCACCCCGGCAGACGCAAAAAAAAAAAAAAATTTTTTTCGACATTCTTTTTTGCTCGTCGACCTCGGGTGACCCAGGTCGCAGTGGGAGCCGCGCACGAAAGCGGCGTCGCGAGACGGCTTCGCGGTCGCTAGTCGCACGAGCTCGGCAACCGCGTCTGCCGGGGCGGAGTTCGGGACGCCGACGGCTAAGTGGGAACCGCCGCTCGGATGTTCGCCGTTTGTGGCCGAGTGAGTGCTGGCACTCCGGCGAAGCCAAACGGGGCCGATTCCGGCACGATATCGGCGTCTTTCTACGTGCTCGCCGGCGACCGTCGCACGAGTACGGCAAAGTGCGTCTGCCGGGGCGGGGTTTGCGACGCGTACGCAATAGTGAGAACCGTCGCTCGGATGTTCGTCGTCTTTCGCCGAGCCAGTGTTGGCACTCCGGCGAAGCCGAACGGAGCCGATTCGGGCACGATATCGGCGTCTTTCCACGTGCTCGCCGGCGACCGTCGCACGAGTACGGTAAACCGCGTCAGCTGGGGCGGAGTTCGGGACGCCGATGCGAAAGTGGGAAGCGCCGCTCGGATCTTCGCCGTTTTTGGAGGAGTCAGTGGCGGCACTCCGGTGAAGCCAAGGAGCGCCAATTCGCGCACGATATCGGCGTCTTTCGACGTGCCCGCCGGCCACCGTCGCACGAGTACGGCAAACCTCGTCTGCCGGGGCGGGGTTTGCGACGCCGACGCAAAAGTGGGAACCGCCGCTCGGATGTTCGCCGTTTTTGGCAGAGTGAGTGCTGGCACTCCGGCGAAGCGAAAGAGCGTGAATGCGCCCACGAAAGTAGCGTATTTGGACGTGCTTGACGGCGACCGCCGCAGGAGTACGAAAAACCTCGTCAGCCGGGGCGAGCGACCCACGGCGGTCTGGGTGCATATCGCTGCTATTATAGGGGCACCCCGGCAGACGCAGAAAGACAAAAAAAAATGGGGACATGGCGTGCGTCACCGTGCGGCTTCGCAGCGTTGCCGAAGTCGCCGAGCCCTTCGACTGAGCCGAACGGCGGACAGGGAACGTTGGTCGGCCGTTCTAACCTGTCGGTGCCACGCCGAGACGTCGTTAAGGAAAACCGCGTCGTGGGCCTCTACGACGCCGTCGAGTCGTTGTACGTTTGGTGTCCAGCGTGTCGGCAGCGAGTAGCGGACACGTCGTTCACGACTTCGGTCTTTCGCAGTCGACGCGAACTTGCGGAGAGTCGTGGTGCCTCACGTTTTCGGCAGAAACCGCGGCGGAATTTTCCCGTGCGTGCGCGTACGACCTCGGTGCTGTGCCGTCAGCGTAGTGTTGCACAAACTCGTGGCCTACCCAAGGTGCGGTACGTTTGCGGCCGTATCCTCGGTGGGAATTTCGTGAGTAGGGTCGCAAATTCTACGACCTCGGCGGGTTTGAGAGCGACGTAGACTTGTGGCACGCTCAACGTGCCACACGTTTCGGGGCACACCCGCGGTGAAATTTTCTCGAGTACGCTCGTATTAGTGCCCAAGGAGGTCTGGGTACTTATCGCTGCTATTATGTGGGGGTTCTCGTGAGCGGCGTACGCGAAAGCGACCGGGTGTCTGATATGCGGCGGGCTTCGGCCTCGTCAAGCGTGTCCTCGGGTCTGCTCCAGGGGAATCCACGGCAGTCGTCTGCAGCCTCATCCGCTTGATGCGTTAGGGGCTGGTTGTCGGACGGTGCCGTTTTACCACGATATCGAGGTGTGTTCCGTGTCGTCCTCGGGCGATTCAGATGCGAAAGCGCCGAAGACGCGGGCGTGACCCGTCGTCTGGCGGCTTTGCAGTCTCGGCTCCGTTGCTAGTTCCGGCCGGTCCACCGACAGTGCAGCGGGCTTGGGCAACCCGCACGGCGCGACCGAGTCGATGCAACGAAAAAGAGCGAGCATGAACGTGCTTCTTGCCGCACGGCTCCCACTCGTCTTTCGGGAAGGTTGTGCCGTAGCGAGCTCGAACGCCGTCATCTCGGAGTGCAAAATAAGCGTGTTGGGGCGCCTGAAGGTGGCCTCCGCCGCACACAGACTGCGTCCGGCCCGCCGAAGGCGAGGACGGACGCGCAGTCGAACGATTACCTGGTTGATCCTGCCAGTAATCATATGCTTGTCTCAAAGATTAAGCCATGCATGTCTAAGTACATGCCGAAATAAGGCGAAACCGCGAATGGCTCATTAAATCAGTTATGGTTCCTTAGATCGTTTCTTCCTACTTGGATAACTGTGGCAATTCTAGAGCTAATACATGCAGTGAGCCTGGAGCCCTTTGGGTAACGGGTGCTTTTATTAGACCAAGATCGATCGGGTTTCGGCCCGTATTGTGTGGTGACTCTGGATAACTTTGTGCTGATCGCATGGCCACGAGCCGGCGACGTTTCTTTCAAGTGTCTGCCTTATCAACTTTCGATGGTAGGTTACTTGCTTACCATGGTTGTTACGGGTAACGGAGAATCAGGGTTCGATTCCGGAGAGGGAGCCTGAGAAACGGCTACCACATCCAAGGAAGGCAGCAGGCGCGCAAATTACCCACTCCCGGCACGGGGAGGTAGTGACGAAAAATAACAATACGGGACTCTTTTGAGGCCCCGTAATTGAAATGAGTACACTCTAAATCCTTTAACGAGGATCAATTGGAGGGCAAGTCTGGTGCCAGCAGCCGCGGTAATTCCAGCTCCAATAGCGTATACTAAAGCTGCTGCGGTTAAAAAGCTCGTAGTTGGATCTCAGTTCCAGACGAGTAGTGCATCTACCCGATGCGACGGCTCGGACTGAACATCATGCCGGTTCTTTCTTGGTGCACTTCATTGTGTGCCTCGAGATGGCCGGTGCTTTTACTTTGAAAAAATTAGAGTGCTCAACGCAGGCGAGTCGCCTGAATAAACTTGCATGGAATAATAGAACAAGACCTCGTTTCTGTTCTGTTGGTTTTTTGAATACGAGGTAATGATTAAGAGGGACGGACGGGGGCATTCGTATTGCGGCGCTAGAGGTGAAATTCTTGGACCGTCGCAAGACGAACTACTGCGAAAGCATTTGCCAAGAATGTTTTCATTGATCAAGAACGAAAGTCAGAGGTTCGAAGGCGATCAGATACCGCCCTAGTTCTGACCATAAACGATGCCAACCAGCGATCCGCCTGAGTTACTCAAATGACTCGGCGGGCAGCTTCCGGGAAACCAAAGTATTTGGGTTCCGGGGGAAGTATGGTTGCAAAGCTGAAACTTAAAGGAATTGACGGAAGGGCACCACCAGGAGTGGAGCCTGCGGCTTAATTTGACTCAACACGGGAAAACTTACCCGGCCCGGACACTGGGAGGATTGACAGATTGAGAGCTCTTTCTTGATTCGGTGGATGGTGGTGCATGGCCGTTCTTAGTTGGTGGAGCGATTTGTCTGGTTAATTCCGATAACGAACGAGACTCTAGCCTATTAAATAGGTGCGGGGTTCCCAGCACCTTACAACCTTCTTAGAGGGACAAGCGGCTCCTAGCCGCACGAAACAGAGCAATAACAGGTCTGTGATGCCCTTATGCTGTTTTTCACTGGTAGATTCGGAGCAGGTTTTTTTGCTCCGTGGCGACGAAACCGCATTTCACTGGTAGATTCAGAGTGGATCCGCGCTTTTCACTGGTAGTTTCAGAGCAGCTCGCTCCGAGGCGGATTGCTCGCACTGCTCCGCCGACAAGTCGCAGATTCGGGCGGAAACACGACGAGCAGCATACGTCACTTCCGTCGTTGTACGTTGCTGAGTTTTGCAAAATGGCTGCGTTCGCTGCCTTGGCGGAACTTCTGTCTAGCGACGAAAGCACTTCAAGCAGCAGCTCGTCCAGCTCAGACGACGAAGACTTCGAGGAAAGACAAGCGCTATGCGAAGCCTTCTTTCGGGAAACTTTTTCGGAGTCCCACCGCGAACGTCCCAAAATTTTGGGGTTCATCGAGAACGTTGCGCGGCTGTACACAGACGAGCAGGTAAGCGCGGAGCTCCCTCTTTTCATAATACTACATGAACCTAATTTCATCTTTTTATCATTTCCTTCTCTGCAGTTCCGTCAAGACTTCAGGGTGTCGAGGCGTGTCGCGGAAACGTTGATCCGTGGTTTTGAAGGCTCGCGTCACTACCCATGCAGTGATCGTGGTGGGTCCCCCTCGAAAACCGCGGAAGAGCACATTCTGGTCTTTCTGTGGTAAGTCTGCACGCTGTTTTAAAAGTCATGCCTACCAGTGTGTATAATCCTAATGCTTTCAAGTGCTTCGGCGTAGAAGTACGTTTTTTCGTTGCGTGCGCAGAATTTTGACGGGGAGTCCAACCATTATAAATTTTTGTTCGTGTGTTTATGTGCGCGTGTGTAGAGAATATACACATGTGAAATTTAACAATTTCGGCGGCGTTAAATCTCCCTAGTAGCCTTCCCGTGGCTACGCCGCTTGTGCTTTTTGTCCTTGAAAGTTGCTAAGTGTGATGCAATGGAAACCAATGAAATATGACCGCTTGCAACTGCACAGCCAGAGAGAACAGTGTTAAGAGCTTCTACTTTTCTTACGGCTGCTAATTTTGATGCAAATATTTCATGCCTTTATTTCACAAAGCAGGCTTTACTTGATCACTTTCTTCCATAATGTGTGTTTGCTGTGTCAGGTTTGCTGCAAACAAGGCGTGCCTGAGGGACGTTGCTGGACGCTTTGGCATGGCAACTGCGACAGCATTTAGAGTCGTGGAGCGCACGCTCGAATATTTCCTTGATATAGCCGAAGAGGTAATATCATTTCCAGGAGATCTTGATCAGCTGTCAGCGGACTTCGAACAAGTAAGAATTTTAGGTATTTCACTGTTCCATGGCAAACACAACAAATGAGTTGTCTAATTGAAGCTTACTTTAGAGAATAGTCACATAATACATTGATTGTAGCAGGTTAAGCTGCCGTTGGGGCACAGGGGATGTGGTACTAAGTTGCGCTTGAAAGATGGGGTTATTGTCAAGCAGTCTCACTATCAAATGAGAAATGCTAGTGAAACATGTATTGTTCATTTACAGTGCACATAAAAGCAGGGTGTCTGCCAACGTGGAAAAGTCAGGGAATTTCAAAAAAACCAGGCCAGGTCATGAAAACTGACAGCAGTTCTGTGGGACCGTCACAAAAATAAGCATCGCCATTCATCAAAGCTTAAAAAGTCTCTCAGCTGCAACTACAGTGGGCTGCTGGAAGGTGTGTGAAAAAAAAAAAGGACAGTGCATAACTCTTGCTTCTGAGTGTAAACGCGAAAGGGACCCATAGAACACAAAGTTTACTGACATTTCAGTACCTCATATGGGAGAGAGCCTTGTTTAAAAGTCATGAAAAAGGCACAGTGTACTTCAGTACGCCTAAATACGTGACGTAAGCAGAGAGAGTACATTGTCAGAAGCCTCCCATCACTCCTGTGCAGCGTATGTACAGTTGTCTGTATCTGGATTCGAGAGTTTTACAAGTCTATTTGGTGGTCTGTGATTCCGTGTGTTCAGGGAGGGCAGTCGAGGCCACGCCTCGTTTTGTGGTATCATATTTGTGTTGTTTAACTTTTACCAGTTTCACCGATGTACTGGTCACAATTATGTCAGCCTATGGCATAAACTAGACTAAGGAAATTTCTGCTCGGCAACTTGTCCTTCACATTGGCTAAAGCATTCTTTAACATCCATGTTGGTATATCCACTCTTTTGGTGCCTGTTGCTTCTACATATCACACGGCATATCTGACTCACGTCTGTAGATTTATGCATGTTTTGTCTATGCCACGATTTCGGCCCGGCTTGAAGGCCGTCTGGTTTTTCTAGGCTAGAACTGCTATCAGCTGAAGCTTGCTGGGCTACTCATGTCTTTTAATAATAATAATAATAATAATATTATTATTATTATTATTATTATTATTATTATTATTATTATTATTATTATTATTGGTGGTGCAACACCAAACGTCTTCAGCTACACACTTATGCTGGTAGCTCGTGTTTCAAGGGTAGAACTTGGGTAACTTCAGCTAAATTTTTCATTTCAGTTTTGTGAGATTGTGTAAATAAATCTGCAATTATTTTTCAGTGTCACGTCTACAGCAGAGTACGTAAATCAAGGTAACATGCGGACATTCATGATTCATCTATAGAATCAAGGAAACTGTTCCACCTTGACAAATTCATTCTCACCACCACATATTCAAATGTCAGCACTTTAAACGTTGACCCCAGCTTTCATTTCACTTCAAGTATGACAGCCCAGATAAATGCATGTGCTTGTCGTAAAAAAAAAAACATTTTGCAGTATGGCTATGTTCTTGCAACGTTGTCGTTACTCGTTGTCAAGGCAAGATACATAGAATATGCGAGTAGTAGTTATTTACTTTTTTTGTTGAAAAGTATACTTTAGAGGTGTGCAAATTAGGCGGCGGCGCAAATCAATAGTAAATACATCAATCTAGGTCGAATCAGTTCTAATCTTATCTACATATAAATAGGTGAGTCAGTAAATACAGTAGTTCAGGTCGATCTAATTAAATCCAATCCACATCCTAACCGGCGTGGGCTACAGCCATTATAGTAAAATAGATTTTACTCCAGTGGCAGAACCGGCCAGGCTCCTGTGTTTTCATTTTACACGAATGCCACCAAATGGCACCACTTCTAAGTTTCTCAGCAGCTTTGACTGCGATGTCAAACGATCGCAGACACCTTCAAACTTCATCTGCGGTTACTCTTAACTTGTGTGTTTTCTTCCTGGTTCTTCGGAACATCAAACAGCTGACTTGCTCACTGCCTAGCTCAGGGGTTTTATTTTGGCCAGATTTACATGTTTTTTCACAATTGTCGCATGCCCTGAGAACATTTTGAGTGCGTCTGGTAATTATGTTTACCTTTATAGAGCGCCCGGTTTTTTTTTTCTACTCGGGTTTGTTTGCAGTGTACAGTGTTTTCCATGCAAACGTGGCAGTCATGGAATTTGCTTTGAATCATGATGGAAAACCTGGGAAATTCAAGGAATTTAGAAATATGAAATTGGTAGACACCCTGAAAGGGACCCCTGGCACTTAAAATTTCTAATGCCTTTTGCTGTGGTGTTCCGTACAATGATTCCATAGTTCTGGCATGTAAAAGACTTGTGTCACCTAAAGTTAACTCCGCTAAGACCAACAAAACTACTGCATCAAGTGTTAAGATTATTTACTTCAAGAAGTTCACTACAGGTGTGTTCTTTTTCTCTCACTGTCACAGGTGTCAGGAGTGCCCAACACGATCGGTTGCATTGACGGATCCTACATAAGCATCCGCTGCCCTGCAAAAAAAGTGCGTTCAACCTATGTGAACAGGCACAGTTATCCGTCACTGACACTGCAAGCTCTGTGTGATCACAAAAAGAAGTTTCTCGATGTGACTACTGGACACCCCAGCAAGATTCACGATTCGAGAATCTTCAGGACATCGAGGCTTTCTTCAAAGTTGCCGCATGTGTGCTGTTCCGGGAAGTACCACGTTCTCGGGGACGCTGCCTACCCGCTTCGAGATTACCTCATAACCCCATTCAGGAATTATGGTCACCTTGACGCGAGGCAGCGCGCCTTCAATTATCACTTTTCGGCAACGAGAGTGAAGATTGAGAATGCCTTTGGAGACCTCAAGGCCAGGTTCCGCCAGCTGCTGCACCTGGACTTTCTGTTTGTAGACAAAATGAACAAGTTCATTATAGCTTGTTGTGTTTTGCACAATATGTGCATTAATTGTGGTGATGTGGATGTGCCGCCGTACATCGATGATGAACATGCACCGTGGGAATGGGAGGCACAACCGGATGATGTTCCCCCCAACAATGGCCCGCTTGCATCAACTGAAGATGCACTGCGTCGCCAAGGCGAGGAGAAGCGTGAGCGCTTAATGCAAGCGATGCGCATTTGATTTAAAGTTAGGACTGCCTACGTGTACACAAAACAAGAAACGTTAAGGTGTTGTAAATTTTGTTTCGTGTTGTAGAGATTTCTAGCAGAAAATAACACTAAAAGACGGGACGAAGCAAGGACACAAACTACGGCGCTGACTAACAAGCAAATTCGTTTTATTCTTCTAATCCGCGTATATATACTTTACCACAATCTCAAGGAAACAAAAAAAATAGAATCATGATAAATGCATGCCCCTCATTTCTGAAGCGTATCATTTACAACGGCGGCGAAACATGCATCAGTTTCCCTTATATTTCCCTCTCTCTGAAGGAGTTACCTCTCCTGTCTTATTGAGCATTTCTTTCCTCCTGAGTCAGCCAACATTTGTGTGTGTCTTTTTTTTGCTTTTTCTCACCCTTCAGATTAGTGGTGGAGTGTATATACCTAGACTGGAAGAATAAGACACATTTGGCTGTTAGTCAGTGCCATGGTTGTGTCTCTGCCATGGTTGTGTCCCTGCTTTGTCCCATCCTTTAGCACTGTTTTCTACAGGAAACACTGTACTAACCAGCTAAAATGCATGCCGCACTGTGTTGTAGTGACTCATCTTGCTAGGGCGCAGCCTGATTTTTTTGTTTCTTAGCTTTGTGACACGTAGCAGCTTCCACATAGCGTGAGTCAACCCAAGATGTTTGCAGGAATCTGACTGGATCAGTGTAATTGTTTCCTATGCGAAGCCATCAGCATGCTTATTGCTGACTAGTGCTAACGCCGCAGCGTGTTGGTCGGTATGGCTACTGCAGCTGAAGATAGCTGGTGATATTGATAGTAACTGCACTCTTCGTGCTGGTGAGACACGAGAAAGTGACAAAGTCAACCGGCCAAACATAGCTGGGCTCCAGCTCTCGTCAGCCACCACAAACATTCTGAGAAACATGTAGTGACATTGGCATAAGTCCAAGCTAGTGCAGGCTACACTGAGGAGCATTTGTGTTAATGGAACAATGTCACCAAAATTACGAGCTTGAAATGTTTGTGTTGTTTGTCTTGCAGTTGGGGCACTATGCTTGTCAGTTAAACCTGTCGCTTCGAGGAATATTCGTAATGAACACCCATCCCGACTCATTGTTTCCCACGCATGGTGCCCAAATTCAAAAAGTGCGCTCTGAACGTCACAAAAGCCCGAGTCTACATAGTCTTATGACTCCTGAGATTGTTCGCTGTGTAATTTTTTGTGATTCCAGTAGTAGTTTTACAGTGATGCCAAAATTAGTCACAAGGAGCCATTCTTGCATTAATTACACAGTACATTGCAATATTTATGATCAAAGTTTGGGGACTACCGGACACAATGCTCTTAATTAAAGCATTCAAGTCAAAACAAAAATTTGTCAGGGGTCCTTTAGGCATGGTGACTGCTGCTGTGAGAAATGGCTTCTTTGTCATGCAATTTGGTTATTGCTTGTGCATTAACATTTCATTTGCCTGATGAAAATTTGCATGGACAAACGTTCTGCATTTCTTAGTCTTTGTTCAGCTTTTCTTACCATCAAAACGGCGTGAAATTATAATGATCATTGCAACTTTGTCTTGTAAAAGGGCCCTGGAACCCTTATTTCACCTCAACAACAAACATTGTCAATCTGTTATCAATGCGCCTGCCAACGTGCACATGTGTACAATGCTTACAATAAACATGCTTTTCACATTTTATTCATTTTTCTTCAAGTTGAAAATTTCACGGAGAAGATTCATCTTTTCTTTGTGCATTTCTTCTCGTCGCTGTGTTTTAGCAAGTCGTCGCTCTTCCCTCTTGCTGTCTCTTTCAGCCTTTCGCTCTGCTCGCCGTTCATCTAACTCCTTCATTTTTTCAAAGAAGGTTTGCAGGTGGAGCTCGCGTGCTGAATTCGGGCGTTTTCTTTTTGAATCAGGAGTGTCGTCCTGCCCAACGGAGCTGGATGGAGAGTGTGACGTTGACGAGCTTGAACCAGCAAGTGGAACAGACTCGGTGGATGACTGTGGACATGTCTTTTTTGATACCACTCCACTTGCGTCGCGTACCACTTCTGGTTCCAAGCTGTCGTCCAGCCACTTGATTTTTTCAAGCTCGGCCTCGTAGGGGACTTCTTGTGGGGAACAGCCAGACGTATTATTTTTCCCAGCTGCCACATTTTTTCTTTTCAGTACGGTTTTGTACCGAGAGCAGCACTGCTCACCAGTTCTCATTACACCCAGTTTATTATTAATGTCTGTTGCAATTTTTTCAAACATGGCCTTTTTGTTGCGAAATTTTTTCAGAGGGCCAACTTGAGGGAAATATGAGGCGTAGAGGTCCAGCAGCAGCTTCGTCTCGCCACTCGTCCACTCACACCCTGCAGCTGAAATATGCATTATACACACATAAAATACATATAAACTGGCATTAATAGACTTTTTTGATACAGGGCACGAAGCTATATGCTCTCTGAGCCATAGAACACTTACTGTAAAGCATTAGTACTGTCACACTGTTTTGGCACAGCAAATATTGGGTGCTGTGGGGATCGCTTTGCATATCAGAACAGACAATCATGCAAATTCATAATATTACTATACATAACTTATTCACAGCATAATTTTCTTAGAGAGTAAATTTGAAAACACTGCATAATAAATATGGGGCCTCTTCGTGCAGCTGACTATTCGTTGAATTCAATTTTATTATTTAAGCACCCAATATTGAGAAGCGTGAGCAAGAAGCCATTAAATGGTTTTGCGTAATTCGTGGTTTTTTTGAGAGGGTTTGCAATCTGCTGGACCTATCTTCATCCTAATGCCACTAGCATGTTTGTGTATGCATGCTTACCACGTGCAGGAGTCCCTGGCTGACAAGCCCGACTTGGTGACGCACCAGTAGACGCTGCAGAATCTGTGTTTGATAATTGAAAAGCATTGTAGTATGTTAATATGTGTTAATTTTAAGCAGGTACACAATTTTCTTCAAGTAGTCCTTACACGTTGCTCGTCAAGGCATTGTCCTCTACATATATAGACGACTGTATACAAAACTAGTTCTACAGAGACACATGTAGACCAATTTACCATTTCCTAAAAATGCGCCCTGTGTATGTGACAAAGCGTCGGTGGCGTCACACTGTGTAGCACCTTCAAATAGAGAAAAAGAAAAGACATTTGCGGGTTAACACCAAAAGAGTAGAGGTCAAGAATCACCAAGAAAACGTTACTTCTCTAGTAAATTTTTCATGCATGTATTCATGCGCGAATACAGAGATCGCCATGCATTTTTATTAAAGGTAATACAGCAGCTTGGTGAGCGCTGCGAAAATTCCGGCGCTTGTGATATTCTAAATAGTAGGACTGTAAGGTGTTGGGTAAGCAACTGCTCTGATTAAAAAAAAAAGCCTGCTCACAACATGCCGTATTTTTGCGAGCGCCGATTGCGGCCGTTACCACGTGTACCCGCATGCTTTACAATTATCTGACCAGTCTTCATGCGGAGCTATCAAAGTTAGCATTCCGTGCAGAGTTTATTATCAGCGTCAAGTACGTCGCACTTACCGTTCAGATCGTTGCCGCTGTTTCTGAAAACGCCCAGCAACAGCCGACGCACAGCCGGTGTCAATTCCGCGTGCTCGTCCATACTTGCTACACAACTGCTGTTCGCGACTGCGTTAAAGTGTTCTACAAAGCTTTAACTGCGTGGTCGAAATGCGCGCCCTGCAGTGGCGGCCAAAGTTGCCAAGGAAACGAAGAGAGCGGAAAAATAAACTGTTTCCGGAACCGGTTTGCGTGACGTATGCATAATCAACTTCCGGGGCACCTCTCACGGAGCATTCTCGTGTTTCACTGGCAGAGGTGGCTTCGTGCGATCCGAGTGCTCGCTCCGGGATTTCGGCGGTCGCTCTGAATCTCCCAGTGAAAAACACCATTAGATGTCCGGGGCCGCACGCGCGCTACACTGAAGGAAGCAGCGTGTCTTTATCCCTGTCTGAAAAGACTGGGTAACCCGTGGAACTTCTTTCGTGATTGGGATAGGGGCTTGCAATTGTTCCCCTTGAACGAGGAATTCCCAGTAAGCGCGAGTCATAAGCTCGCGTTGATTACGTCCCTGCCCTTTGTACACACCGCCCGTCGCTACTACCGATTGAATGATTTAGTGAGGTCTTCGGACCGATGTCCGGCGCGGCCTTTCGGTTGCGCCGGTCTGTTGGAAAGATGACCAAACTTGATCATTTAGAGGAAGTAAAAGTCGTAACAAGGTTTCCGTAGGTGAACCTGCGGAAGGATCATTAACGGATTGTGAAGGGTGAGCGCCTCAGCTGCGTCTGCGCCCGACACTTTCTGCCGCTGACCCCGTTTGGACGCGGGGTCGGCTTTTCCCCACGGGGCTGCCTGAATGTGGAGCGGCACCCCGTGACAAATTGTTGCGCCCAGCGGACGCCAACACCGCGACCTTGGACGGTCGGCCAGGTGGCGGACGCGGGTACAAACGGCGCAACGCACTCATAGGTCGGCTTTCGACCCGCCACTGCACCGTGGCTCGAAGCGCTCGAAATGCGCGACCCGACCGCTGCGGGACCGCCTAGTACTGTAAACAGGAGCGGCGGAGCGCGAACGGCGAGTCGTGGTTACGTCGGTAGAAGGCGAGGCTGCGCGTTCCCGAAACGCCAGCCGAGTGCCCTCCCGACCGTTCGAGCGTGCAAGAACGAGACCCGACAATCGCGCGGCGACTGCCAAGTACGAGAGGAACGGCACAAGCGTCGGCGGTCGGTCAAGGAACTGGCGATGTGACGGGTCCGCTGTGCACCAGTGCATACCGTCCCGCCGTCCGCGGCAAGCGCCTCCGCGTCCTCGGGTGACGGAGGCTGCCGGTCGGTTCTTGCAGGCGAGGGATCTCGCTGGCACCGGTTCGCGTTGACGCGCGGCCGGTCATGGCACGGCGATGCGACGGCCGAGGTGCGCAGTACTCGATGGAGGAACCGCACGCTCCGATGACCGTCCCGCCCTCCGCGGCGTATGCGTACCGACCGTAATGGTTGCAGCAGCGCCGGCCGGCTTTTGAATTCGCCACACGAAACACGGTGCGAGATCGCGGTTAGGGGAGCGTCGACGTTGCCAGGCGTTTTGCTTGCTGCCGAGGGAAAGGCGGCACGGCCACGTCGCGCTCGTCGCGATTAGCGGGTCTGCGCGCTTTGGGAAGGTGCCGCAACGACTTGCCGAAAGAGGAAGCACGGAAGAACGAGGGACTTGGACGTCCCGACAATTGAACGCACTTGCGGCCAGGCCCTTGCTGGCTTCGTTCTTCCGCCTCGAGTAGGCTCGTACGCGGCTCCGGCGCCGGAAGTGGTCCTTGGCACCGACTTCG
>NW_027464782.1:107500-110000 GCF_043290135.1 Rhipicephalus microplus
AGAGGGCTGGGAGTGCATCGTGCGAGATCCGGTCACAAAACTAAGGAGAAGCCTAGCGCTCCAGGCGACAGTAGTGGCGACACCGGGAAGGCTGCTGAGACAGGAAGAAAGTTATCGCCAGAAACTGATAGAGGAGGTGATGCTCAAGCACTTGTTATCCCAGATGAAAGGTATAATGAAGGATCCAGAGTTAGGACGGGTTGTGCAGAGATGCAGACTGAAGGCAAACAAGTTTACGATGGGAATAAAGTGGCAGAAAATGTTCCTGAGGTTGCTGTGGCGTGTGAGGTGATTGGAGAAGCAAATTCACTGGTAGTAGAATCTCCCGAAGGTCTTGTCAACAACAGATTAGCAGAAGCTGCCTGTGGAGCAGAGTCTTGGGCAGAGTGTACTGATATGCCATCGGAAAGAATTGAGGGGAGGCTTGAGCCTCCTCAGTTCGCGGTTGCGCACGGACCTGCTGGTGGCAACAAAGGGCCAGACTGGCAGAGCTCGGGCGCCAGACCAAGAGGTAGGCGCATTTTACCGCCTGACCTATTTTCGGACTCCGAATCCGACAATGGAAATGAAGACCCAGCGTTCTGTGAGGAGACTTCTTCTGTAACTCCTCCCCTCATTCACAGAAGGGGTGATAGTACGATGGTGGAATCAAGTACAGTCCTGCACAGGGAGAGAGACCACTATGCCTGCCCTGAATGTGGAAGATCCTTCATGTCGAAGATTGGCTTAAGCCAACATAGACGTCATGCTCATATCGAGGCGTATAATGCCGACATCGATATTGAACGAACCAAACCAAGATGGACAAGGGAGGAAGAATATCTTCTGGCTGCCCATGAAGTCCGCCTCCTTAAAGAGGGTGTTCAGAATATAAACCAGCGATTGGCGAGTAGATTTCCAACAAGAACTTTCGACGGCATTAAGTCCCATAGGCGGCAAATGCAGTACCGGAAACTGGTGAAAGACTTACTAAGTAGGAGAGATGGTGACGATCAGGGCCAGGCTGTTTCTGGTTCTTCGTCAATGTCTCTACAGGCTCAGGAAGACAGAGGGGCACCGTGCGACAATACATCTTCACGGGTAGACCATCGAGCTGCCATCGTAGAGGAGCTGCAAACATTGGTGGGGAAACAGCCACCTCGTTCCTTCCAAGCCTTCAGACTGTGGGAGTTGACAAAAAGATTCCTGGATGGACAGAATGTCGCAACTGCCCTGGAAACTTACCTACTGGAGGTCTTCACCACTGACAGGAGGGTACAGAGGAGATGCACGCCGACTGTGACTCAAGAAAGCCGTCGGAAAAGAAAGAAAAGAGAATACGCACAATGTCAGAATCTTTATAGGAAGAATCGCTCGTTTTGCATAAGGAACATCCTGGACGAAGCTGGGTCATCCGCGATAGAGGATCCCAATGCTTTCCTAGAAGAATGGCAGGAAATTCTTGAGGCACCCCCAACCTCCACGCACTCCTTAAGCAACTGTGCAACAGCTGGATCGATAGACCCTAGGTTCCTAATCACCGCACAAGACATTAAATCTGCAATGCCACTGAAGAACTCAGCGGCGGGACCGGATGGGTTTTCCTCCAGAAGTCTACACACCTGCCCTATGCTCGTACTTAGGGTTCTTCTGAACCTTCTGATCCTTCAGAAAAGACTACCTCTGTTTCTGTGTAACGCTCGGACCATTTTTATTCCCAAGGTGCCTGGAGCGTCTTCGGCGGCATTACATCGCCCCATCACAGTCTCACATGTTTTAACAAGGCTGTTGCACAAGATATTTATGCGTCGTCTGATGTCAACGATTAAACTGGACTACCGTCAGAGAGCCTTCCTTCCCGCTGACGGTTGTGCAGAGAACCTTCTCTTACTCCAAACAGTTATAGATGAGGCGAAGCATAAGCTGAAGCCTCTGGCCCTGGCCTCCGTCGATGTTGCCAAGGCATTCGACCGAGTCGCTCACCCAGCTATCTTACAAGGGCTGAGACGAAAGGGAGTTGCGGAGGGTTTCTGCGCATATGTCTCAGACTTTTATGAAAGAGCCACCACGGTACTCACATGTGGCAACCTATCTAAGGTGGTCCACCCTACGAGGGGAGTAAGGCAGGGTGATCCATTATCACCACTGCTCTTCAACTTGACACTAGACGAATTCTTCGAACAGCTCCCAAGTGAGATCTCTTTTGAGAGTGAGGGCTTTGTGATGTCAGCAATGGCTTTTGCTGACGACATTATCCTAATGGCGAGCACAAGAAACGGGTTGCAGTCCCAGTTACACAGACTGGAAAAGCATCTCCAAAAATGTGGTCTGGAGGCCAATGCAAGTAAATCGGCGACCCTAACGATCATGCCCAGCGGGCGAGACAAGAAGGCGAAAGTCGATACCGAGTGGGTGTACAGGATCGCTGGCCAACCCATCAAGAATGTATCCCATACAACAGTATGGAAATACCTTGGGATTCGATTCGATGGAACATCGGCCAATAATAACACCGTGAGGA
>NW_027464782.1:115000-125000 GCF_043290135.1 Rhipicephalus microplus
AGTTCGGACTTAGCACTTTTTGGCTGAGCCTGGCTGGTGGCCCACTCACTCGATCGCCATGTCTGTTAGCCACAGTTTTCCCGGTGGTGCCGCACCCGGGCTCGCCCCGGCTGACGCAGTTTTCGCGCCGCCCCGGCAGACGCGGTTTTCGCGCCGCCCCGGCTGACGCGGTTTTTGCCGCGCCGGCTGACGCAGTTCGGACTTAGCACTTTTTGGGCTGAGCCTGGCTGGCGGCCCACTCACTCGATCGCCATGTCTGTTTGCCACAGTCTTCCCGGTGGTGCCGCACCCGGGCTCGCCCCGGCAGACGCGTTTTTTTTTTCTTTCGCCCCGGCAGACGTGGTTCCCCCCCCCCTTTTCGCTCGCCCCGGCTGACGAGGTTTTCGCGCCGCCCCGGCTGACGCAGTTTTCGCGCCGCCCCGGCTGACGCGGTTTCGTGCCGCCCCGGCTGACGCGGTTTTCGCGCCGCCCCGGCTGACGCGGTTTTTGCGTCGCCCCGGCTGACACGGTTCGGACTTTGGGCCGCCAGCCAGGCACAGCCGAAAAGTGCACTCACTCGATCGCCATGTCTGTTTGCCACAGTTTTCCCGGTAGTGCCGCACCCGGGCTTGCCCCGGCAGACGCGTTTTTTTTTCTTTCGCCCCGGCTGACGCAGTTTTCGCGCCGCCCCGGCTGACGCGGTTTCGTGCCGCCCCGGCAGACGCGGTTTTTTGCGCCGCCCCGGCTGACGCGGTTTTTGCCGCCCCGGCTGACGCAGTTCGGACTTTGCACTTTTTGGCTGAGCCTGGCTGGCGGCCCACTCACTCGATCGCCATGTCTGTTTGCCACAGTTTTCCCGGTGGTGCCGCACCCGGGCTCGCCCCGGCAGACGCGTTTTTTTTTCCTTCGCCCTGGCAGACGTGGTCCCCCCCCCCCTCCGTCTTTCTTTTTGTTTTTTTTTTCGCCGCGGCTGAAGTGGATTTTTCGGTGCCTCGACGCCCCGTTAGTCGCGGTTTTTCCGTTTCCGCACGGCCCCGGCTGACGCTGCTCGGTCACAGTCGCCTTTTGTGGTGATTGCAGAGTTCTTGAGCGCGGGTGTTTTTTTGTTGTTGTTGTTGTTGTTTTATTACGCATTCGCTCCAGCAGACGCTGTTTAGACTTTTTGTTTCCTCTTTTATCCTGCGACGAGGTGACGAGGTTTATTCGGTGCCCCGCCGCCCCGGCTGAAGTGATTTTTCCTGTCCCGTGCCGCCCCGGCTGACGCGGTTGGGACTTCGCGTTTGTTCGGCCGCCACGGGTTTTGGCGCACTCGCTCGGTTGCTTGTTGTTGCCACTTGTTGCGAACCCAGGTTTCTTGAGCGAGCGCGGGCGTTTTTTCTTCCTTTCTTTCTTTGTTCTATGTGTTAGCGAATCGGCCTTTAATATCACACGAGGACTCACAACCAACAATTTTCAGTTTGAAGTGTAAAAAATCTGCAGGTGTTGACGTAACTGACTTGCCCCGTACCCTTGAGTACATCCATGAAGTTCTCGTAGTACTACTAAATCGCATTATTCCAAGTGGAGAAATTCCCATAAACTTGCAAACCTCTACACGAAAATCGGTGCGCGTGATAAAGTTGAAAATTATCGTCCGATATCAAATGTGCCTTCTATAACACAAATTCTAGGAAAAAAAAAACACTTGTTCGCCGTTTTCTGCGCCGTGACTGGCAGCACTCCGGCGAAGCGAAACGGGGTCGATTCGAGCACGATATCGGCGTCTTTCGACGTGCTCGCCGGCGACCGTCGCACGAGTACGTCGCACGAGCGCGTCTGCCGGGGCGCCGTTTGCGAAGCCGACGCAAAAGTGGGAACCGCCGCTCGGATGATCGCCGCTTTCGGCAGAGTGAGTGTTGGCACTCCGGGGAAGCGAAACAGCGTGAATGCGCCCACGAAATCGGCGTATTTTGAAGTGCCCGCCGGCGACCGTCGCACGAGTACTGTAAACCGCGTCAGCCGGGGCGTAGTTCGGGACGCCGACGAAAAAGTGGGAAGCGCAACTCGGATCTTCGCCGTTTTTGCAGGAGTGAGTGGCGGCCCTCCTGCGAGACCAAGAAGCATCGATTCGTGCACGAATTCGGCGCCTTTCGACGTGATCGCCGGCGACCGTCGCTCGAGTAGGGCAAACCGCGTCTGCCGGGGCGGGCTTCGGGACGCCGATGCGAAAGTGGGAAACGCTGCTCGGATGTTCGCCGTTTTTGGCCGAGTGAGTGCTGGCACTCGGGCGAAGCCAAACGGGGCCGATTACGGCACGATATCGGCGTCTTTCGACGTGCCCGCCGGCGACCGTCGCACGAGTACGGTAAACCGCGTGAGCCCGGGCGGAGTTCGGGACGCCGATGCGAAAGTGGAGAACGCCGCTCGGATCTTCGCCGTTTTTGGAGGAGTGAGTGGCGGCACTCCGGAGAAGCCAAGGAGCGCCAATTAGCGCACGATATCGGCGTCTTTCGACGCGCTCGCCGGCGACCGTCGCACGAGTAGGGCAAACCGCGTCTGCCGGGGCGGGGTTTACGACGCCGACGCAAAAGTGGGAACCGCCGCTCGGATGTTGGCCGTTTTTGGCAGAGTGAGTGCTGGCACTCCGGCGACGCGAAAGAGCGCGAATGCGCCCACGAAAGTGGCGTATTTGGACGTGCTTGACGGCGACCGCTGCAGGAGTACGAAAAACCACGTCAGCCGGGGCGAGCGACCCACGGCGGTCTGGGTGCTTATCGCTGCTATTATAGGGGCACCCCGGCAGACGCAGAAAAAAAAAATTTTTTTTTCGACCTTCTTTTTTGCTGGTCGAGCTCGGGTAACCCAGGTCGCAATGGGAGCCGCGCACGAAAGCGGCGTCGCGAGACGCGTTCGCGGTCGCTAGTCGCACGAGCTCGGCAACCGCGTCAGCCGGCGCGGAGTTCGGGATGCCGACGGCTAAGTGGGTACCGCTGCTCGGATGTTCGCCGTTTTTGGCCGAGTGAGTGCTGGCACTCCGGTGAAGCCAAGGAGCGCCAATTCGTGCACGATATCGGCGTCTTTCGACGTGCCCGCCGGCCACCGCCGCACGAGTACGGCAAACCGCGTCTGCCGGGGCGGGGTTTGCGACGCGTACGCAATAGTGGGAACCGTCGCTCGGATGTTCGTCGTCTTTGGCCGAGCGAGTGCTGGCACTCCGGCGAAGCGAAACGGGGCCGATTCGGGCACGATATCGGCGTATTTCGACGTGCTCGCCGGCGACCGTCGCACGAGTACGGCAAAGCGCGTCTGCCGGGGCGAGGTTTGCGACGCCGACGAAAAAGTGGGAAGCGCCGCTCGGATCTTCGCCGTTTTTGCAGGAGTGAGTGGCGGCCCTCCTGCGAGACCAAGAAGCATCGACTCGCGCACGATATCGGTGTCTTTCGACGTGCCCGCCGGCCACCGCCGCACGAGTACGGCAAACCGCGTATGCCAGGGCGGGGTTGGCGACGCCGACGCAAAAGTGGGAACCGCCACTAGGATGTTCGCCGTTTTTGGCAGAGTGAGTGCTGGCACTCCGGCGAAGCGAAAGAGCGCGAATGCGCCCACGAAAGTGGCGTGTTTGGACGTGCTTGACGACGACCACCGCAGGAAAACGAAAAACCACGTCAGCCGGGGCGAGCGACCCATGGCGGTCTGGGTGCTTATCGCTGCTATTATAGGGGCACCCCGGCAGACGCAAAAAAAAAAAAATTTTTTTCGACATTCTTTTTTGCTCGTCGACCTCGGGTGACCCAGGTCGCAGTGGGAGCCGCGCACGAAAGCGGCGTCGCGAGACGGCTTCGCGGTCGCTAGTCGCACGAGCTCGGCAACCGCGTCAGCCGGGGCGGAGTTCGGGACGCCGATGCGAAAGTGGGAAGCGCCGCTCGGATCTTCGCCGTTTTTGGAGGAGTCAGTGGCGGCACTCCGGTGAAGCCAAGGTGCGCCAATTCGCGCACGATATCGGCGTCTTTCGACGTGCCCGCCGGCCACCGTCGCACGAGTACGGCAAACCTCGTCTGCCGGGGCGGGGTTTGCGACGCCGACGCAAAAGTGGGAACCGCCGCTCGGATGTTCGCCGTTTTTGGCAGAGTGAGTGCTGGCACTCCGGCGAAGCGAAAGAGCGTGAATGCGCCCACGAAAGTAGCGTATTTGGACGTGCTTGACGGCGACCGCCGCAGGAGTACGAAAAACCACGTCAGCCGGGGCGAGCGACCCACGGCGGTCTGGGTGCATATCGCTGCTATTATAGGGGCACCCCGGCAGACGCAGAAAGACAAAAAAAAATGGGGACATGGCGTGCGTCACCGTGCGGCTTCGCAGCGTTGCCGAAGTCGCCGAGCCCTTCGACTGAGCCGAACGGCGGACAGGGAACGTTGGTCGGCCGTTCTAACCTGTCGGTGCCACGCCGAGACGTCGTTAAGGAAAACCGCGTCGTGGGCCTCTACGACGCCGTCGAGTCGTTGTACGTTTGGTGTCCAGCGTGTCGGCAGCGAGTAGCGGACACGTCGTTCACGACTTCGGTCTTTCGCAGTCGACGCGAACTTGCGGAGAGTCGTGGTGCCTCACGTTTTCGGCAGAAACCGCGGCGGAATTTTCCCGTGCGTGCGCGTACGACCTCGGTGCTGTGCCGTCAGCGTAGTGTTGCACAAACTCGTGGCCTACCCAAGGTGCGGTACGTTTGCGGCCGTATCCTCGGTGGGAATTTCGTGAGTAGGGTCGCAAATTCTACGACCTCGGCGGGTTTGAGAGCGACGTAGACTTGTGGCACGCTCAACGTGCCACACGTTTCGGGGCACACCCGCGGTGAAATTTTCTCGAGTACGCTCGTATTAGTGCCCAAGGAGGTCTGGGTACTTATCGCTGCTATTATGTGGGGGTTCTCGTGAGCGGCGTACGCGAAAGCGACCGGGTGTCTGATATGCGGCGGGCTTCGGCCTCGTCAAGCGTGTCCTCGGGTCTGCTCCAGGGGAATCCACGGCAGTCGTCTGCAGCCTCATCCGCTTGATGCGTTAGGGGCTGGTTGTCGGACGGTGCCGTTTTACCACGATATCGAGGTGTGTTCCGTGTCGTCCTCGGGCGATTCAGATGCGAAAGCGCCGAAGACGCGGGCGTGACCCGTCGTCTGGCGGCTTTGCAGTCTCGGCTCCGTTGCTAGTTCCGGCCGGTCCACCGACAGTGCAGCGGGCTTGGGCAACCCGCACGGCGCGACCGAGTCGATGCAACGAAAAAGAGCGAGCATGAACGTGCTTCTTGCCGCACGGCTCCCACTCGTCTTTCGGGAAGGTTGTGCCGTAGCGAGCTCGAACGCCGTCATCTCGGAGTGCAAAATAAGCGTGTTGGGGCGCCTGAAGGTGGCCTCCGCCGCACACAGACTGCGTCCGGCCCGCCGAAGGCGAGGACGGACGCGCAGTCGAACGATTACCTGGTTGATCCTGCCAGTAATCATATGCTTGTCTCAAAGATTAAGCCATGCATGTCTAAGTACATGCCGAAATAAGGCGAAACCGCGAATGGCTCATTAAATCAGTTATGGTTCCTTAGATCGTTTCTTCCTACTTGGATAACTGTGGCAATTCTAGAGCTAATACATGCAGTGAGCCTGGAGCCCTTTGGGTAACGGGTGCTTTTATTAGACCAAGATCGATCGGGTTTCGGCCCGTATTGTGTGGTGACTCTGGATAACTTTGTGCTGATCGCATGGCCACGAGCCGGCGACGTTTCTTTCAAGTGTCTGCCTTATCAACTTTCGATGGTAGGTTACTTGCTTACCATGGTTGTTACGGGTAACGGAGAATCAGGGTTCGATTCCGGAGAGGGAGCCTGAGAAACGGCTACCACATCCAAGGAAGGCAGCAGGCGCGCAAATTACCCACTCCCGGCACGGGGAGGTAGTGACGAAAAATAACAATACGGGACTCTTTTGAGGCCCCGTAATTGAAATGAGTACACTCTAAATCCTTTAACGAGGATCAATTGGAGGGCAAGTCTGGTGCCAGCAGCCGCGGTAATTCCAGCTCCAATAGCGTATACTAAAGCTGCTGCGGTTAAAAAGCTCGTAGTTGGATCTCAGTTCCAGACGAGTAGTGCATCTACCCGATGCGACGGCTCGGACTGAACATCATGCCGGTTCTTTCTTGGTGCACTTCATTGTGTGCCTCGAGATGGCCGGTGCTTTTACTTTGAAAAAATTAGAGTGCTCAACGCAGGCGAGTCGCCTGAATAAACTTGCATGGAATAATAGAACAAGACCTCGTTTCTGTTCTGTTGGTTTTTGGAATACGAGGTAATGATTAAGAGGGACGGACGGGGGCATTCGTATTGCGGCGCTAGAGGTGAAATTCTTGGACCGTCGCAAGACGAACTACTGCGAAAGCATTTGCCAAGAATGTTTTCATTGATCAAGAACGAAAGTCAGAGGTTCGAAGGCGATCAGATACCGCCCTAGTTCTGACCATAAACGATGCCAACCAGCGATCCGCCTGAGTTACTCAAATGACTCGGCGGGCAGCTTCCGGGAAACCAAAGTATTTGGGTTCCGGGGGAAGTATGGTTGCAAAGCTGAAACTTAAAGGAATTGACGGAAGGGCACCACCAGGAGTGGAGCCTGCGGCTTAATTTGACTCAACACGGGAAAACTTACCCGGCCCGGACACTGGGAGGATTGACAGATTGAGAGCTCTTTCTTGATTCGGTGGATGGTGGTGCATGGCCGTTCTTAGTTGGTGGAGCGATTTGTCTGGTTAATTCCGATAACGAACGAGACTCTAGCCTATTAAATAGGTGCGGGGTTCCCAGCACCTTACAACCTTCTTAGAGGGACAAGCGGCTCCTAGCCGCACGAAACAGAGCAATAACAGGTCTGTGATGCCCTTAGATGTCCGGGGCCGCACGCGCGCTACACTGAAGGAAGCAGCGTGTCTTTATCCCTGTCTGAAAAGACTGGGTAACCCGTGGAACTTCTTTCGTGATTGGGATAGGGGCTTGCAATTGTTCCCCTTGAACGAGGAATTCCCAGTAAGCGCGAGTCATAAGCTCGCGTTGATTACGTCCCTGCCCTTTGTACACACCGCCCGTCGCTACTACCGATTGAATGATTTAGTGAGGTCTTCGGACCGATGTCCGGCGCGGCCTTTCGGTTGCGCCGGTCTGTTGGAAAGATGACCAAACTTGATCATTTAGAGGAAGTAAAAGTCGTAACAAGGTTTCCGTAGGTGAACCTGCGGAAGGATCATTAACGGATTGTGAAGGGTGAGCGCCTCAGCTGCGTCTGCGCCCGACACTTTCTGCCGCTGACCCCGTTTGGACGCGGGGTCGGCTTTTCCCCACGGGGCTGCCTGAATGTGGAGCGGCACCCCGTGACAAATTGTTGCGCCCAGCGGACGCCAACACCGCGACCTTGGACGGTCGGCCAGGTGGCGGACGCGGGTACAAACGGCGCAACGCACTCATAGGTCGGCTTTCGACCCGCCACTGCACCGTGGCTCGAAGCGCTCTAAATGCGCGACCCGACCACTGCGGGACCGCCTAGTACTGTAAACAGGAGCGGCGGAGCGCGAACGGCGAGTCGTGGTTACGTCGGTAGAAGGCGAGGCTGCGCGTTTCCGAAACGCCAGCCGAGTGCCCTCCCGACCGTTCGAGCGTGCAAGAACGAGACCCGACAATCGCGCGGCGACTGCCAAGTACGAGAGGAACGGCACAAGCGTCGGCGGTCGGTCAAGGAACTGGCGATGTGACGGGTCCGCTGTGCACCAGTGCATACCGTCCCGCCGTCCGCGGCAAGCGCCTCCGCGTCCTCGGGTGACGGAGGCTGCCGGTCGGTTCTTGAAGGCGAGGGATCTCGCTGGCACCGGTTCGCGTTGACGCGCGGCCGGTCATGGCACGGCGATGCGACGGCCGAGGTGCGCAGTACTCGATGGAGGAACCGCACGCTCCGATGACCGTCCCGCCCTCCGCGGCGTATGCGTACCGACCGTAATGGTTGCAGCAGCGCCGGCCGGCTTTTGAATTCGCCACACGAAACACGGTGCGAGATCGCGGTTAGGGGAGCGTCGACGTTGCCAGGCGTTTTGCTTGCTGCCGAGGGAAAGGCGGCACGGCCACGTCGCGCTCGTCGCGATTAGCGGGTCTGCGCGCTTTGGGAAGGTGCCGCAACGACTTGCCGAAAGAGGAAGCACGGAAGAACGAGGGACTTGGACGTCCCGACAATTGAACGCACTTGCAGCCAGGCCCTTGCTGGCTTCGTTCTTCCGCCTCGAGTAGGCTCGTACGCGGCTCCGGCGCCGGAAGTGGTCCTTGGCACCGACTTCGGTGGACGTGGGAAGTGCCGCGCAAGTACGGCGCGCCTGGCTCCACCTGTTGGCTAAAGTAGGCAGCCGGATCGGCATTTTGGTGTGCGGTGGCAAACCGTGGATGCGAAAAAAGCTTGTGCGATTTCGTGGAACAAAAAGCGGGGGTCCCCCTTTTTATGCGGAGGAGACCGACCCGCCCGCCGTGGTGAACCGCGACGCCACGGTAAAAACGGGAGAGGCTTGTCGATGGGACCGTGCATCCCGCGCTCCACGGAGGCCGGGAGGCGGCCGCCCGAGGAAATGTGTAGCCGTCGAGGCCCGCATCTGCGTGCACTCTTATCCAAATGGGTGTACCGCAGGCATTTTCTGGTTAGGCGGGCCAATGAGAGCGAGCACACAACGATACCTACGGGTCCGGCTTGGAGAACCGGCTTCGACGCCTCCCGAGTATTTATAGAGGGGTGGACCACGAAAGCACTCGCAAGTAGCGGAAGCGAAACGCCGTCCGAAACACACCGTTTGCTCGATTTGCGGCAGCCGAAAAAGGCGCGGCAGAGTTTTGGAGTCCAAGCGTGCGCTGAAAAGCGCCCTTCTTGGCCACTGTTTGGCCGAGTGCCAGAAACGTTTGGTTTTGACTGTACGGAATTGAACAAACACTTTTTCACGACTCTAAGCGGTGGATCACTCGGTTCTCGGGTCGATGAAGAACGCAGCCAGCTGCGAGACTTGGTGTGAATTGCAGGACACACTGAGCACTGATTCTTTGAACGCACATTGCGGCCTTGGGTCTTCCCTTGGCTTCGTCTGTCTGAGGGTCGGATCACATATCAAGAGAGCCTTCGGCGCACAAGGGAACGTGAGCCGTCGACTCGTTTTGACCGCGTCGGCAACACGGACAGCACGCTGAACACCTCACAGCGAGCGCCAACAGCGGCCACTCAAGGGCGAGACGGTGGCGACCGTCGTGCCAGAGCCCAACCGAAACGGGGGCGACCGACTGCATTGAGGATGTGGCACCTCGGTGAGACCGCCGCAGGACTTCGAGTCGGAAGGAAGCCTGCAGGGAAAGTGCGGTCGAGGTTGCGTACTCCTCTCTGCGACCGGGCGCGCAAGAGCTGCGAGAGCCACGGACGCGCAACTTTAACGCACGGTAAACACGAGGAGCGAAAGCCGGCCAGCAAAGCTTCTCCAGCCGTGCGCAAAGTGCGCGAGATCGCAGCCTTGCGTTGCGCTTGTTGCCCTCGAAGTAAGCAGGGTGTCCCGTAGACCGGGCGCTCGAACACGCTGCGGGGCCGTGCCTCCTCCAGGCTTTGCCGCGCGAACAGGGAACGTTCGCGCGCAAAGCGCAGGGAGGTGAGGAGGCTGCGCCCGACGTTTGCGGTTCGCTGCGTACGCGGTTGATGCGGAGAGCACGGCGCGACGACTTGCCGCGAAGCGGAAAAAGTCTCCCGCACGAGTTGGCGAAACGTTGGCGAAGCTTGAGGCGTTCTCGTCGTAGTCCGCCGTCGGTCTAAGTGCGTCGCAGTTCCCGTCCCGTACAAAAAAATGGGCCACTCCAGTTGGGGCGGGGGCGACGCTACACGAGACGATGCCTCTCGCCAGGCTGCGTGGCTGCCCTTGCGGCGGCGGCGACTGGCCTCGGCGGTGTTTGGGCTTTCGACACGGTCGTTTATCACGCAACTGCTCGGACGACGCACGCGCGCAGCGGAATGCCG
>NW_027464782.1:130000-140000 GCF_043290135.1 Rhipicephalus microplus
GGGTGGCTCTCGCGCTCGCGCACACACTGCACATTTCACTCACGTAGAGTTCGGGGCACACGTGTCGCGCTAGCGATGGGGTCAGCACAGTCTCGGTTTGGAGCTGGCGCAACCTCACCGCCTCCCACCGGGTAAGATCCCTGTGCGGAGGCGGGAAGCCACGCCGTTGCTCCCTGTACCACGCGAGGATGTCGCCGTAATCGAGCAGCTGCTCCTCGCCTTCTTCTTCGGTCGCCGTCGTGTCTTCGGAGGCGGGCGCGGCCGCGGTCCGGCACGTGGCGAGACCACGGGCCGCGGCATCCGCCTCCTCGTTGCGGTTCGGAGATCCTGGTATCAGGTCCCTACCCATGTGAGCCGGGAACCATTTTAGCGTCAGCCTCGACTTGGACTCGTCGCTTGCCAACGCCCTAGCAGCCGCCCCGCACACGGCTCCGCGCGAGAAGCTACGGATGGCCGTCTTGCTGTCACTGAGTATTGTCCGCACGCCCGGGGAGCGCGCCGTCAAGGCTATCGCCATCTCCTCGGCCTGGCTCGCGCTCCGCGTACGCACGCTGCATGACGTGACGATCTTGCCCGTCGTTGCGGCGACCGCCGCCGCCACGTAGGCGTCCTTGTTCTTGACTTTGGCCACGTCCACGTAGACGGCGCCCTCGTCGTTCTGATGTTGCAGCAGCAGCGCCCTGGCTCGCGCCGCTCGTCGTCCCTCGCTTTCGCCGGGACCCATGTTCTTTGGCAGCGGATACACCACCAGTCTTCGCATGGTTGACTCCGTGAGTGGAGACGTTTCGTGGTCTTGTTCCTCGGGGGAGGACAGGCCCACTCGTTCCAGCAGCCGCCTGCCGACCGCGGTGCGGCCCAGGCGCGTCAATTGAGCAGTACGTTGGGCCTCGCCGATCTCCGAGAGCGTGTTGTGCGCTCCCAGAGATAGCAAGGCCGTCGTCTTGGTGTCGTTGAGCAGGCCCATGGCACCCGCATACGCCTTGCGGATGGCCGCGTCGATTCGCTTCCTCTCCGCTTCCGTCCACTTGTGAAAGGCCCCCGCGTATGCTGCGTGGCTAACTGCAAAGGCCTGCAGCAGTCGCAGGAGGCTCGCTTCTCGGATTCCTCGGGACCTCGACGTGACCCTCTTGACGAGTCTCGTCGCTATCCCGATCTTCGTTACTATGTGGTTGGCTGCCGTCCCGTTCGTGCGGTGGGCGTCCACGTACATGCCTAGTACTCGGAGGCTCTGGACGTGCGGGACCGGCGTGCCGTCGCTGGCTCGGACGACTATGTTGCGTTCCGCTTCTTCCGCGGCCCGCTTTCTCCATCTTCCCGGTGGTGGGAGCACCAATAACTGGGACTTCTGTGGCGAGCACTTCAGCCCCGTGTCTCTCAGCGTGGTCTCCACGGCGTCGATCGCTGCCTGCAGTCCGGCCTCGATGTCGCCGTCACTGCCGCCCGTCGCCCATATCGTGACGTCATCGGCATAGATGCAGTACCGGATCTTCGGTCCGAGCGCGTCAAGGCTCTTGGCGACGGCGATCATCACGATGTTGAATAGAAGCGGGGATATCACGGACCCTTGTGGGGTTCCGACGCTTCCTAGCTCCCTCTCTTCGAGTCGTTCGCCTCCCACCTCTAGCCTCGCCGTGCGACGAGTGAGGAAGGATCTTACGTAGTCGTACGTGCGCTTGCCCATGTTGAGCTTTGCCACGCAGGCAAGGATGGCCGAGTGCTCCACCTTATCGAAGGCGCTCTGCAGGTCCAGGCCGAGAATGGCCCGGTTGTCTTTCTGCGGAACGCCTCCGGCTGGCTCTAGTACCTCGCGTTGCAGCAGCAACATCGCGTCTTGCGTCCCCAGGCGAGACCGGAATCCCAGCATGGAGTCGTTGTAGTGACCGTTCTCCTCCAAGTACCGCTGCCACCGGTTGTTGAGGACGTGCTCCAACACCTTGCCCACGCAGGACGTGAGCGAAATGGGGCGCAGGCCCTCTATTCCCGGCGGCTTGTTGGGCTTGGGCAGTAGTATCGTCTTGGCCGTCTTCCACTGCTTGGGAAGGCTTCCGCTCGTCCAGCAGGCGTTGAAGTACTTCGTCAGGGCCGAGACTGCAGCGTCGCTGATGTTACGCAGAGCCTTGTTTGTCACTTTGTCCGGTCCCGCGGCTGAGCGACAGTTCAGGGCGTTCGTTGCCTGGCGCACCTCCCACTCCTCGATTTCGCGGTCGAGCAGCGGGTTGGGCGCGCCGTCGTATTCCGGATGCTCCACGTGGTTTGTGGCCGGGAGGTACTTGTCGTTTAGCCGCTTGTGCATCTCCGCTTCGCCTAGCTGGTTGGCCGCGGCGTGGAGGATCTGCGACATGCGGTGTCGTTGATGTTCCTTACTCTTGGTCTCGTCCATGAGGTGGCGCAGGAGGGCCCACGTGCCTCCCCTATGGAGTTGGCCATCCGCTTCGCTACACATGGCATACCATTGCTGGGCACACAGTTGGCGGCTGTAGCGCTCGATTTCCTTCCCGAGTGCCGCGACGCGTTTGCGCAGCGTTCGGTTGTGCCTTTGTCTTTTCCATCTTCGTTGTAGCGATCTCCTCGCCTCCACGAGATGGGCGAGGCGCGGGTCCACCCGATCGGCTTCCTCCGGTACCTCGACTTCGGTCGTGGCGTCCTTGGCGGCGGAGACAAGGCTCGCCGACCATCTCTCCACGTCGTCCACCTCGCCCAGATCGGCTTCCCTGAACTTGTGCCAATCGGTGAGGAGCTGACGTCGTTTGGTCGTTCCGTCGACCACACGAGCGTGGGCGAGCGGTATCGTGACTTCGACGATGTAGTGGTCGCTTCCGAGATTCCAGCCCGTGTTCTTCCATCGCGCAGTCCCGCCTCGCGGCAGATGCACGAACGAAAGATCGGGCGTGGTGTCTCTGGCTGTCGACGTTCCGATTCGCGTTGGTTGTGCCGGGTCGGTGAGCAGCTCGAAGCTCGCTTCCTCGGCGTCTTCCAGTAATCTCTTTCCCTTCACCGTTGTGCGAGTGTACCCTAGTTCCTCGTGCGGTGCGTTAAAGTCCCCGCAGACGACCGCCGCGGCCCCAGAGCCGTGGGCGGCGTCGCGGATCTTGTGCAACAGGGTCTTGAATCTTTGGTTTCCGTGCTGTGGGTTGCTATATACATTTGCTATGTACACCGTGGTCGAAGCCTTGTTCTTGCCTCTTCCCTTCTTGCCCGCAATGATGATTTCCGTCACGTTGGCTTCGATGGCGGAGTCTTTGTAGTTTAGGATTTCGTCCTTGCCTACGCTCGTGATACCTTTCCTCACAAACGTGCACACGCCCTGCGCGGCGCCTTTCCCACAGGTGCGGGCGCTCGGCGGGCGGGCGTACGCTCGGTAACCCGGCAGCGAGGTGATCTTGGGGTCTTCAGCGTGTGTTTCCTGGATCGCTATCACGTCGGGAAGCTCCTTCTGATCAAGCGACCGCAGGTGCTGTTGAAGTACTGCCTTGCGGCACCGGTAGCCGTTAGCGTTCCAGTGCCACATCACTATCCGATCTCCTTGGGGCCGTCTATCCATGTTTGGGTAGGGTTTCCACCTGAATTTGGGCTCCTTTACCAGTCATGTTGAATTGGCTCACTATGAATTTCTTCAGGTCCTCGATTGATTGCTTCACCTCGGCGAATTCTTTCTTTACCTCAGCAAATCCTCTCTCGACTTTGATCTTCAGGGCGCCCACCCGTGCGGTGAGGGAGCCGATCTCCCTGTCGTGTTTCACTAGGCGCGCGTTTATCTGCCTGATTCTCGTTTCGTAGTCAAACCCGCCGCTGGATGGCGACGCCGGGTCGGTGATGTCCTCTTCTTGCTGGAATCTTTCGTCCTCGCTGTCGGTGAGGGGAGCCGGGGCCCGCTTCCGAAGCTTGAGTGGTGTTGGACTGGACGTCGGCGTTCGCGGCGGCGTCGGCGTTTTCGGTGGAGCCGGTGGCGATGATGTTGCCGTTGGTAGCGTGATCTTCTCGACCGGTGGCTTGGCGCCCAGCGCCGTGAAGCTGGCCGGCTTTGGTGCCGATCCTAGCGTCCACGTGGGAGTCGCCTTCAGCCGTTCTTGTGCAGCCAGGAGCTTGTCGATAGTCTCCTGCTGTTTCTTGATAGTTTCCTGAAGTACTTGGATAGTGCTCTCCAATTGCTTCATCCTTTCTCCTTGCGGGGAAGCTTGCTTGGCCGCTGGCATGGCCGGTCTGCCGTTCGTTTCGCGCGCACCACCCGCCCGCGCGCCGCCGCTAGGGGCGCCCCCGACATTCCCGCCAGGGGCGTCACCGTCGCCGCCGCGCGCGGTCGCCACGGTCGTCCACGACCTTGAGCTGCGTGACGTACTTCTCTTCCGTTCACTGCTCTTCCCACTCTCCTTGCTCTTTCCCCGGCTCGCGCTGCGGCTCTTGTGACGTGTTGTTTGTGTGCCGAGTTCGGGGAACTCCTCTTCTTCGGGAAACCGGACTTTGATCGCCTGGCCGGCAGATTTTGCCGCCTTTTCGGCCGCCATCTTGCGCTCTTGCTCGCGCTGGCGGACTAGGAATGGAGTCTTGAACCTATTCTTACAGTTACCGGTGCCCGAAGCGTGCGGGCCTCCACACAACTTGCAGCGCGGTCTGCACTCCTTCTCGTGGTTTGGACCCGGGTTGGATCTTCCACATGCGAAGCACACTTTCGCGTTAGGGTTAGGGCAGACATCCTTTCGGTGGCCGACTTTGCCGCACGTGCGACACACTTCTTTATGTTGCCTGTACAGTCTGCACCGTACTATCATGCCCCCGAATATAACGTGCGAGGGGACTTTGTTACCCTCGAACAGGATGATTACCGATTTGGAATTTCCTATTCTCTGCGCTGCCAGTACCGTTGGGTTGCGTTCGTTCACCACAGCGTTGTGGATCACCTCCGCAGAGTGTGCCTGCGAGATGTAGTCAACCACTCCTTTGGCCGTGTTCTCCGGCGCCACGCGGTACGCAAAGATCTCGTAGTTGCGTCCGCCTATTGCGATCTCCCGCACGCGGTCGTACCGCCCAGCGCGTTCTTCGCTGGCCGTGCCGATCACGAAAATGTTCTGCACTACGTTCGGACACACGATGTCCGCAAGGAAGGCGTTCGACTCCATCCTAGCCGCGACGGCCATAGCCCGAAGTAGCTCGAGCGGATCGGTCTTCCCTACCAGCAAGCCGCCACGTGGCCGCACAACCACTTTGTGCTCTCCGATAGGCATGTTGGGCATGCGAGCCGCTTTCGAAAAGGCGACGTTCAATTTCTGGGCAAACTGCGCTCTCGTAGGTTGAGACGACGAAGAACGCTTACCGGTTTGCTTGGCCTGCTGCGAAGGCGCTTGCAAAATCTTCTTAGTCGACCGGCTGCGTCGAGTGGCGACGACCCAACCGTTGTGGCTCTCCGACGACGACTCCTCGTCGAGCGGCGTTCCACTCATAGTTATAACCGTGCGGCCGGAACCGCGGTCTAAAAGTCCATCACAATCCACCGCTGGAGTAGTATCCATGTCCGGTAGGGGGGCGCTGCGAGCGTCGAAGGCGATCGGACGTGCTTCGCATCGGCTCCGCACGGGATGAAGAAGATCTGCGGTTCTACTTGCCCCATCTTGACCGGAAAGCTCCGAAATCCGAGGTGGCGACCACGCTAAGCCTAACGGGCCGGCGTGGTCCGGGAGCGGCCTCGGCCGCATCGGCGACTGTTTCGGACTTCATCCGCGAAGAGATGTCGTCATCGGAGCCTCTACCGGACATGGATAGCCTTGGACAATGCCTCAATGAGGGGCCAGCTGAGTGAACTGAAACCGAATAGCAAGGTAACAGAACGCACTTATGCTAGTGTCCTACAACACAGTGACGGACAAGAAAAAGTGGAGAAACCAGGGAAGCGATCGGTTTTGGTCATAAAACCCACAACAGGGGAAGTGAAAACAAAAGAACTAAAGGAGAGAATTGTCAAGGATATTGATCCGGCAAAGCTAAAACTTACAGACGTGAAACTCAACGTAAATGACGCAGCTGTCACCATCAGCACCACAAATGGAGCAGCAATGACACAGTTAAAGGAATGTCTTAATAGACTCCCCGAAGCAAATGAAATGCAGATGTTTACACCCACACCAAGACTTCCATCATTCAAAGTGGTTGGTATTGACTCAGACACAGCAAGGGACGATATCCCAGAGAAAATCCTGAATCAAAACAACATCACAGGACGCCCAGAAGAAATAACAATTCTGGCAGAATATGTCAATCAGAAACGGAACAGAGTAAACATTTTGAAGACCTCCCCAGCTATATGGCGACAATTGAGGAATTTGTACACTGTTAATGTGGGATGGTCTCGCGCAGCCATCTATGACAATAACCACCCCCTCATCTGCTATTATTGTGCCAGTTTTGGACATCTTGCAAAAAACTGCAACAGGAGGCAAAGACGCTGCATAGAGTGTGCGGGCAACCATTGTATTGAAGAGTGCAGAGCCAACTTTTCCCGGTGCGCTGCATGCTTAAGTTCGGGATTCGACGGTGCAGACGATCACACAATCAGAGACCTAAACTGCCCGGTAGCTCAAGAATGGCGTGAACGGGCAGAACGCAATTGGGAAGAGTAAAGTACAAAGTTTAGTCTAAAACAACAATATAAACGGACAAACATGCAAACCCTCCAAAAAAACACCTGTAGCGTCAAAAATCCAAAGAGCTCATCGGCAAGTATTAAAACAAAGACAAGAATACACTCTCTCCGAATAATTCAAGTTAACCTAGCCCACTGCAGCAAAGCAAATGAAGCACTTAACGTTCATCGAAACTGCAACCAATTCGATCTATCTATTCTCCAAGAACCTTATCATTATAAAAACAAAATAACTGGTTTCCCCCTTAAACACACTATTATAAGCCACAAAACGAACCCAAAAGTAGCAGTTATAATACATAATCCTAATATTCAAACGTTCCCTATATTAATCCTATTAAATGTTATAGTACTAAAAATATATTGGAATAAACAGGAAGTCCTAATTATAAATGTTTACGCACCACCTAAAGGAAATATTGAGGAGCTTTTAAATATAATTGAACCTATTATAGCAGAATCTAGGGACCAAATACTAATCGCAGGAGACTTCAATGCCTTTAACAAAATTTGGGGTGGGACTCAAAATAATGAGCGAGGGGAATTATTATTTGAATTCATAATAGCACATAATCTTCAACTTTTAAACTTACCAAATTCACCGCCTACATTCGAAAGTAAAAACGGAAGAAGCTGGATAGATTTAACTTTCGCTTCTGCAGACCTCTATCCCAAAGTATATGAATGGCACGTTAATGAAGAAGAAAATTCTAGCGACCATAGATATATCGAATATAACTTATTTAATGAAGCAGTAAAACAGGAAAAACGACTAACGCAAAATGGAGAGCACAAGCTACTTAAAGAATTAGAAAAAGACCCTTGGATGAAAGAAACAGCAGAATATGAGATTAACACTATTAGAAGATTAGAGTTTGTCACAAAGCACTTTTATGAAAAAATTAACAGATTAAAAAAGAAATATTCGAAAAATATAAATAATTGTTCAAACACATATAATAAGTGGTGGACCGCAGAATTAGAAATAGAGAGGAAACGAGTTAGGGCATTACGAAGACGTTTTCAAAAGGCAAGAGGAGAACAAAGAACTATATATCGAGAAAACTACCTTCAAAATCTTAAGAGTTATCAAGAACAAGTCAGTAAAGCAAGAGATGAATCCTGGAAAAATCTTTGCAGTACAGTAACAAAAAACAATCCATTCACACTCCCATACAAAATAGCAGCAGAAAAATTAAAAACACCCATTTTAATTAGGTCCATGCAATTATCCGGAAATAAACAAACGAAATCAATAGAAGAATCACTTACGTACATATTAGAAACTTTATTCCCCACGTTAACAGAAAGAACAAATGTAGAGGAAGAGATAAGATTAGAAACTACTGATAATGATAAACCTTTTACGGAGGAAGAAATGAATAGTGTGGTGAATAACCTCCGCAAAAAAGTCGCAGTAGGCCCTGATAACTTATCTACACAATTAATCCAGTGTCTTTATCTGAAACATAAAAAATTTTTTCTTAACATTTTCAATGCTGCATTAAAACTAGGACACTTCCCGTCAGTTTGGAAGAATTCTAAAATAATACTAATACCGAAAAAGGAACTGGACATACATAATCCGAAACCACAACATTACAGACCGCTGGCAATTAATTCCATACTAGGAAAAGTGTTAGAAAAGCTTCTTAATGATAGATTATACTATTTTTTATATGTAAACAATTTTTTCCCAAAAAACCAGTTTGGATTTACACACAGCACATCGGCGACAGACGCTCTAGAAGAAATATCAAACACTATTACCAGCAACACAACATGCAAAACAATTTTAATCTCATTAGATATTAGGAATGCTTTTAATCATATACAACCAAAATATATTAAAGAATACCTCGAAAGGGTTAAGTGTCCTAGCGATATTGGCACCCTAGCATTGAACACATTAATGAATAGAGTTATTTCCTACACCACACCACACTTAAACATTGAAAAGAATCTCAAACAAGGCTCTCCACAGGGTTCGCCACTAAGCCCACTTTTTTGGAACATAACAATTTCAGACTTACTCCAAACAGATTTCCCCGAAAATACAAAAATTCAAGCGTTTGCAGATGACATAACACTTATAATACAAGGACCCACACGCAAAGTAATTGAAGACACAGCAAATCAAGCTTTAGAAATGATACAACAATGGGCAGAAAAGAAAACAGTGACCTTCAACTTGGCGAAAAGTAAGTTTTTAATTATAGGAAAACATTATCAAAACAGACCACCAATTATTAAACTAGGAGAAAAGAAAATGCAATGTTCCAATAACCTAAAAATTTTAGGAGTTACATACGATAGTAAACTCTCATTCCTCCCACATTTGGATGAAATTAAACACAAGGTTAATAAGTTAACATCTAATCTAGCTCGATTTTCTGGCAATACATGGGGCATGTCAAGCAAACAAATACGGGATATATATATTAGAGCTGCAGAAAGAATGATCACATACGCAGCACCGGCATGGTATAGACCACACCAACACATTCTACGTAAATTGCAAGCAATTCAACGTATACCACTTATCAAAATAACAAATGCTTTTCGCACAACTTCAAACATGGTATTGCCTGTTATTGCAAATGTCCCGCCGGTACACCTAACAATAGAGAAGGAAATCAAAATATATCGAATCCTCCACAATAAAGAGACATTCACATGGGAAGACAAGATATTCAATAGTGAAGACATATCCAATAAATATGACATAAGGAGTACACATCCTGCAGATAGAGTGGCTATACCAACGAAATCATTAAAATCAAATACAATCAAAAACTTGATATACACGGATGGATCTAAAACAGATAAAACTACAGGAGCGGCATTCGTTCACATGGATAATAATAATAAAATTATTAACACACAGCAATATGCGTTACCAACATACAGCTCAAATTTTGAAGCAGAGGCAGTGGCCATAATTAAAGCACTTCAATACATCAAAGACTTGCAAAGTAATGATGAATTTCAAATCAACACAGACAGTTTGTCATGCCTTAGAGGATTAAATAATACAAATAACACGAATACATTCATTAATGAAATAAAGTTACTGGTAAAATCTGTACAATTATCAAATAAAATTACATTTTCTTTTGTTAAAGGCCACTCAGGTGACTTCGGCAATGAGCTAGCAGACGAATTAGCTTCCAAAGCGTTTAGATCAGGGACAACATTGACAGTTCCAATAACGAAACATTTTATCAAAGTTCAGTTAAAGAAAGAAACAATTAACAAATGGAACTTAATTTGGCAATCAGAACATAATAAGACAACAGTCCACGACTGGATTAAAAGTGTCTACCACATTCCACAACACTTCCCAGCAAACTATTATACGAGTCAATT
>NW_027464782.1:145000-160000 GCF_043290135.1 Rhipicephalus microplus
TTGGGATGGTTCACAGCCAGAGTTGTACGCGGGAAAAACTCGGCTTGCCTCCGCTTTTACGTTGTTCCCCAGGGCGTGGCATTACTGGGACTAGACGCGGTGCACCAGCTACAGTTGAACATCATCGGTTCTACATTGGAATGTCTACAAGTCACGGCCAGCCCCCAGTCGCTCCCTTCTGAATTGTGTGAGTTTTCTTTTCTTTTCGCTGATAAGTTGGGCTTAGCGAAAAACTTTGTACATTCTGTAAAGCTGCGCGCAGACATAAAACCAGTAGCAGCGAAAGTTCGACGCTTGCCCCTGACGCTGCGAGATAAAGTAGCGGCTGAACTGACAAGATTATTGGATGCAGGCATTATAGAAAGGGTTAGCGCTGCGGAATGGGTGTCTCCTATAGTGGTTGTGCAGAAGAAAGATGGAACTATTCGCCTATGCGTCGATTTGCGCGAGCCAAACAAAGCAGTAGTCATTGATGGATTCCCTTTGCCGCACACGGAGGAACTGTTACATGCGCTGAGCGGAGCAGCATGGTTCTCGAAACTGGATCTTGCTGCAGCCTACCATCAAGTGGAATTAGCCGAAGAGAGTCGCGAAATAACGACGTTTATTACGCACGAAGGCTTATTTAGGTTCTGCAGAGTTTGTTTTGGCCTCGCATCGGCACCTGCCGCGTTTCAGCGAATGATGCAAGAAATATTGAAGGGCTGCAAGGGCGTGTTGTTTTATATCGACGACATTATAGTCTTTGGAAAGACTAAGCACGAGCACAACCGTAACCTTCGCGAGGTATTGCATCGGATCGCTGAGGCGGGGCTGCAGCTGAATCAGAAATGCTTATTCGCTGTCAAGGAACTCTCCTTTTTGGGTCATCACGTGAGTGCAAGAGGTCTGGCCCCACTTAAGTCAAAGGTGGATGCTGTGATGAAAGCACAAACGCCTGCCGATGTAGTCTCGCTGCGGTCTTTCCTTGGGCTCATAGGCTATTACTCTCATTTTCTCCCCAATTATGCAGAGGTGGTGGAGCCGCTGCGACGGCTTCTTCGTAAAGGACAGAAGTTCGTGTGGGACCAGAGCACCGAGGAGAGTTTTTGCAGGGTCAAGAAGATGCTGTCGTCATGTGGGGTGGTGGCCATGTTCAACGAGTCTTTGCCTGTACAAGTGACCACTGACGCCTCGGCATATGGACTGGGAGCTGTGCTACAGCAGGTAGTCGACGGAGAAGTACGTACAGTGGCATTCGCTTCGAGGACACTAACGCCACCAGAACGCAAGTACTCTACCGGGGAACGAGAGGCGCTGGCATGTTTATGGGCGTGCGAACATTGGCATGTTTATCTGTGGGGCCGCAAGTTTGTCTTACGAACTGACCATCAGGCTTTGGTGACACTGCTGTCCACAAATGGGGTTGGAAGACGGCCACTGCGTATTGAACGCTGGTCTGCTAGACTTCTGAGATACAACTTCACGGTGCAGTACACAAAGGGGAGCACCAATGTCGTTGCGGATGCGCTTTCTAGGCTACCGTTGACCCCTGCAGAGGACGACCCTGTGGAGGAAGTAGTTGCTGTGGTTTCCAGCATGATCACAAAGAGTGAGTTGCAGGCAGCGACAGCTGAGGATTCAGTGTTAAATGAGGTGGCACAGTATGTTATGTCCAGATGGCCGGAAAAGGGCTGTTTAGCTGAAAACATAAAATTGTTTTTTCGTATGCAAGAAGAACTGTCGGTTATAGACGGACTATTGTTTCGCGCTGAACGGGTCGTTCCCCCAGCAGCACTTGCTTCCAGGCTGGTCATGATGGCACACGAATCGCATCCAGGCATTGTAAGGACCAAACAACGGTTGAGGGAACAGTACTGGTGGCCCGGAATGGACAGTGATGTTGAATCTTTGGTTAGGAATTGTGCTGTCTGCAAAGCATCAGATAAATCTGCAAAAACTGTAAGGGCCCCGTTGGAGCCAGTGCAGTGGCCCGAGAAGCCGTGGGAAAAGCTTGGAATTGACATCGTTGGGCCGATGGAACGAGCCCCTCCAGAGTGCAGGTTTGCAATCACTATTATTGATTACCACAGCAAGTGGCCTGAGGTGGCATTTGTGTCCACAATAACTGCACAGGCAGTAGTGAAAGTACTCGTGGAAATTTTTTCGAGAGAAGGGTACCCGAAAAGCATTGTGACTGACAATGGGCGTCAGTTCATGTCGACATGTTTTGAGCAGTTTTTACGAGACCGGGGAATTCAGCACTGTGTTACAACATTGTGCTACCCGCAATGCAATGGGCAAATTGAGCGGTTCAACCGCGTTCTCAAGGAGTATATGCAGGTTGCGGCATTGGAGCGAAGACCACTGAAGGAGGCAATTTGGGACTACCTGGGTGTTTATAGGGCCACCCCGCATGCAACTACAGGAGCGTCGCCGGCTTACCTGCTGCATGGAAGAAAACCCAGAACGAGATTGGATGTTGTTGGCCTCCCAGAAAGGGAATTTTTTGAGGAGCCGCGTGTCGTCATGGAAAAGTTGAAACAGCGCGTTAAGGAGCAGCAACAACGAACAAAAAAGTACGTCGATGAAAAACGAGGTGCCAGAGCGTCTGTCATTGAGCCAGGAGATTTCGTAAAAGTAAAACAAGGCGGACCGAAGAAGAAACACAAGTTTTCTTTGCCGATCCAGGTGAAGAGACGTGTGGGCACGAATTCGTTTCTACTGGCAAACGGGACGAAATGGAACGCATCAAAGTTAACAGTAATTAGTAAAGGAAGGACAGGACAGGCACAGGCACTAGCTGACGCGGTTACAGCGCGACGCAATGCATCTTCGGGGTTTTCCTACGACATGGATCTTCACATAGGAAAGATGGCTCAGCCACAAAACCCTATAGTCGTGAATGAATCGGAAGTGGGTCCATCAGAAGACACCCAGGGAAGCGCTAACCATTCTGACAGTGCACAAACCACGGTAACGGAGCCCATATTAGAGGTTCCCGATCAGCAGGACACATCTCGGTCGCAGTTGGCCACAGCCACAGCACCATCACGCACCAGGCCGGAACGAACAAGAAGAATGCCAACACGGTATCAAGACTACGAGCTGACCTGACTACAAGAACATCAAGTGTGGTGAAGTGAACGTGTGCTGTGAAGTGAGTGCGCGAAAGTAGACTGACTTTAGTTGTGTTGTTAATTTTTATGAGGGGGGAATGTGTTGTGTAGTGTATAGGGGGCGCTGTCAATGCTATCATCTGTATATAAGCGATTGCCATCAAAATAAAAAGGGTGGTTCCCCGTCCATGGATCGGTCCGACTTATCACTCGGCGCTTCGCGATACGGTGATAGCACACAAACCCTAAACCGCGCCAAGTACGGAGGGAACAGCGCGGCTAAGGGCTCGAAACAAACCCTAAACCGCGCCAAGTACGGAAGGAACGGCGCGGAGAGGGCTCGAGACAAAGCTCGACCCTAAACCGCGCCAAGTACGGAGGGAACAGCGCGGCTAAGGGCTCGAAACAAACCCTGAACCGCGCCAAGTACGAAAGGAACGGCGCGCAGTAGGGGTTTAAAACAAAGCTGGTCCCAAAACCGCGCCAAGTACGAAAGGAACAGCGCGGTCGAGACTCGGAAGAAAAAGCTTTCAAAGTGTCGTAGCACGATGCACACTGCTGTTCGTGTGGAAAAAACGTGACTACCGTGCTGTACGGTGGAGTTCTGTGCGCAAAAGCGGCGCGTGTGTTTCTAAGCACCACAGCGTTGTGTCAAAAAAGAGGTGCCTGAGAGAAACGCATGCGACTGCCGTGCTTTGCGGCATAGCACCGTGCGCAAAAACGGTGCGCATGCAAGAGGTGTCAGAGCTAGCGAACTTGTGCCACGAGCAACAGGTCACTAAAAGCCTATAGATGACGGTGTTGGAGGAAAAGAAAAATATCGAGAAAGCACTGCGGTGTGCCGTGCGTAGGGACGGGCGCGCGTGCCACATGCCGCCGAAATATGGGTGTCGGAGAAAACAGAGTGCCGCGCGTAACGAGGGGCGCGCGTGTTACAGAGAGATATGCCCAAACGCATGAAAGTGTACGCAGGTGTCCTAAGGCAGTTTTTTTTTTTTTCCTCATTTTGATGTCGCCCCGGCTGACGCGGTTTTCGTTTTTCCGTGCCGCCCCGGCTGACGCGGTTTTCGTTTTTCCGTGCCGCCCCGGCTGACGCAGTTTTTGCGCCGCCCGGCTGACGCGGTTTTCGCGCCGCCCCGGCTGACGCGGTTTTTGCGTCGCCCCGGCTGACGCGGTTCGGACTTTGCACTTTTTGGCTCACCCTGGCTGGCGGCCCACTCACTCGATCGCCAGGTCTGTTTGCCCCGGTGGTTCCACCGCCAGGCTTAAGCGCGAACTTTTTTTGTTTGTTTTCTTTTGATTAAGCGCAAGCTTTTTTCTTTGTTTTCTTTTGATTAAGCGCGGGCTTTTTTCTTTGTTTTTTTTGCATTCGCCCCGGCAGACGCGGTTTTTTGCGCCGCCCCGGCTGACGCGGTTTTTGCCGCCCCGGCTGACGCAGTTCGGACTTAGCACTTTTCGGCTGTGCCTGGCTGGCGGCCCACTCACTCGATCGCCATGTCTGTTTGCCACAGTTTTCCCGGTGGTGCCGCACCCGGGCTCGCCCCGGCAGACGCGTTTTTTTTTTCTTTCGCCCCGGCTGACGCAGTTTTCGCGCCGCCCCGGCTGACGCGGTTTTCGCGCCGCCCCGGCAGACCCGGTTTTTTGCGCCGCCCCGGCTGACGCGGTTTTTTGCCGCCCCGGCTGACGCAGTTCGGACTTAGCACTTTTTGGCTGAGCCTGGCTGGCGGCCCACTCACTCGATCGCCATGTCTGTTTGCCACAGTTTTCCCGGTGGTGCCGCACCCGGGCTCGCCCCGGCTGACGCAGTTTTCGCGCCGCCCCGGCTGACGCGGTTTCGTGCCGCCCCGGCAGACGCGGTTTTTGCGCCGCCCCGGCTGACGCGGTTTTTGCCGCCCCGGCTGACGCAGTTCGGACTTGGCACTTTTCGGCTGTGACTGGCTGGCGGCCCACTCACTCGATCGCCATGTCTGTTTGCCACAGTTTTCCCGGTGGTGCCGCACCCGGGCTCGCCCCGGCAGACGCGTTTTTTTTTCTTTCGCCCCGGCTGACGCAGTTTTCGCGCCGCCCCGGCTGACGCGGTTTCGTGCCGCCCCGGCAGACGCGGTTTTTTGCGCCGCCTCGGCTGACGCGGTTTTTGCCGCCCCGGCTGACGCAGTTCGGACTTAGCACTTTTTGGCTGAGCCTGGCTGGTGGCCCACTCACTCGATCGCCATGTCTGTTAGCCACAGTTTTCCCGGTGGTGCCGCACCCGGGCTCGCCCCGGCTGACGCAGTTTTCGTGCCGCCCCGGCAGACGCGGTTTTCGCGCCGCCCCGGCTGACGCGGTTTCGTGCCGCCCCGGCAGACGCAGTTCGGACTTAGCACTTTTCGGCTGTGCCTGGCTGGCGGCCCACTCACTCGATCGCCATGTCTGTTTGCCACAGTTTTCCCGGTGGTGCCGCACCCGGGCTCGCCCCGGCAGACGCGTTTTTTTTTCTTTCGCCCCGGCTGACGCAGTTTTCGCGCCGCCCCGGCAGACGCGGTTTTCGCGCCGCCCCGGCTGACGCGGTTTCGTGCCGCCCCGGCAGACGCAGTTTGGACTTAGCACTTTTCGGCTGTGCCTGGCTGGCGGCCCACTCACTCGATCGCCATGTCTGTTTGCCACAGTTTTCCCGGTGGTGCCGCACCCGGGCTCGCCCCGGCAGACGCGTTTTTTTTTCTTTCGCCCCGGCTGACGCAGTTTTCGCGCCGCCCCGGCTGACGCGGTTTTCGCGCCGCCCCGGCAGACGCGGTTTTTTGCGCCGCCCCGGCTGACGTGGTTTTTTGCCGCCCCGGCTGACGCAGTTCGGACTTAGCACTTTTTGGCTGAGCCTGGCTGGCGGCCCACTCACTCGATCGCCATGTCTGTTTGCCACAGTTTTCCCGGTGGTGCCGCACCCGGGCTCGCCCCGGCTGACGCAGTTTTCGCGCCGCCCCGGCTGACGCGGTTTCGTGCCGCCCCGGCAGACGCGGTTTTTGCGCCGCCCCGGCTGACGCGGTTTTTGCCGCCCCGGCTGACGCAGTTCGGACTTGGCACTTTTCGGCTGTGACTAGCTGGCGGCCCACTCACTCGATCGCCATGTCTGTTTGCCACAGTTTTCCCGGTGGTGCCGCACCCGGGCTCGCCCCGGCAGACGCGTTTTTTTTTCTTTCGCCCCGGCTGACGCAGTTTTCGCGCCGCCCCGGCTGACGCGGTTTCGTGCCGCCCCGGCAGACGCGGTTTTTTGCGCCGTCCCGGCTGACGCGGTTCTTGCCGCCCCGGCTGACGCAGTTCGGACTTAGCACTTTTTGGCTGAGCCTGGCTGGTGGCCCACTCACTCGATCGCCATGTCTGTTAGCCACAGTTTTCCCGGTGGTGCCGCACCCGGGCTCGCCCCGGCTGACGCAGTTTTCGCGCCGCCCCGGCAGACGCGGTTTTCGCGCCGCCCCGGCTGACGCGGTTTTTGCCGCCCCGGCTGACGCAGTTCGGACTTAGCACTTTTTGGGCTGAGCCTGGCTGGCGGCCCACTCACTCGATCGCCATGTCTGTTTGCCACAGTCTTCCCGGTGGTGCCGCACCCGGGCTCGCCCCGGCAGACGCGTTTTTTTTTCTTTCGCCCCGGCAGACGTGGTTCCCCCCCCCCCTTTTCGCTCGCCCCGGCTGACGAGGTTATCGCGCCGCCCCGGCTGACGCAGTTTTCGTGCCGCCCCGGCTGACGCGGTTTTCGCGCCGCCCCGGCTGACGCGGTTTTTGCGTCGCCCCGGCTGACACGGTTCGGACTTTGCACTTTTCGGCTGTGCCTGGCTGGCGGCCCACTCACTCGATCGCCATGTCTGTTTGCCACAGTTTTCCCGGTGGTGCCGCACCCGGGCTCGCCCCGGCAGACGCGTTTTTTTTTCCTTCGCCCCGGCAGACGTGGTCCCCCCCCCTCCGTCTTTCTTTTTGTTTTTTTTTTCGCCGCGGCTGTAGTGGATTTTTCGGTGCCTCGACGCCCCGGTAGTCGCGGTTTTTCCGTTTCCGCACGGCCCCGGCTGACGCTGCTCGGTCACAGTCGCCTTTTGTGGTGATTGCAGACTTCTTGAGCGCGGGTGTTTTTTTTTTTTTGTTGTTGTTGTTTTATTACGCATTCGCTCCAGCAGACGCTGTTTAGACTTTTTGTTTCCTCTTTTATCCTGCGACGAGGTGACGAGGTTTATTCGGTGCCCCGCCGCCCCGGCTGAAGTGATTTTTCCTGTCCCGTGCCGCCCCGGCTGACGCGGTTGGGACTTCGCGTTTGTTCGGCCGCCACGGGTTTTGGCGCACTCGCTCGGTTGCTTGTTGTTGCCACTTGTTGCGAACCCAGGTTTCTTGAGCGAGCGCGGGCGTTTTTTCTTCCTTTCTTTCTTTGTTCTATGTGTTAGCGAATCGGCCTTTAATATCACACGAGGACTCACAACCAACAATTTTCAGTTTGAAGTGTAAAAAATCTGCAGGTGTTGACGTAACTGACTTGCCCCGTACCCTTGAGTACATCCATGAAGTTCTCGTAGTACTACTAAATCGCATTATTCCAAGTGGAGAAATTCCCATAAACTTGCAAACCTCTACACGAAAATCGGTGCGCGTGATAAAGTTGAAAATTATCGTCCGATATCAAATGTGCCTTCTATAACACAAATTCTAGGAAAAAAAAAACACTTGTTCGCCGTTTTCTGCGCCGTGACTGGCAGCACTCCGGCGAAGCGAAACGGGGTCGATTCGAGCACGATATCGGCGTCTTTCGACGTGCTCGCCGGCGACCGTCGCACGAGTACGTCGCACGAGCGCGTCTGCCGGGGCGCCGTTTGCGAAGCCGACGCAAAAGTGGGAACCGCCGCTCGGATGATCGCCGCTTTCGGCAGAGTGAGTGTTGGCACTCCGGGGAAGCGAAACAGCGTGAATGCGCCCACGAAATCGGCGTATTTTGAAGTGCCCGCCGGCGACCGTCGCACGAGTACGGTAAACCGCGTCAGCCGGGGCGTAGTTCGGGACGCCGACGAAAAAGTGGGAAGCGCAACTCGGATCTTCGCCGTTTTTGCAGGAGTGAGTGGCGGCCCTCCTGCGAGACCAAGAAGCATCGATTCGTGCACGAATTCGGCGCCTTTCGACGTGATCGCCGGCGACCGTCGCTCGAGTAGGGCAAACCGCGTCTGCCGGGGCGGGCTTCGGGACGCCGATGCGAAAGTGGGAAACGCTGCTCGGATGTTCGCCGTTTTTGGCCGAGTGAGTGCTGGCACTCGGGCGAAGCCAAACGGGGCCGATTACGGCACGATATCGGCGTCTTTCGACGTGCCCGCCGGCGACCGTCGCACGAGTACGGTAAACCGCGTCAGCCCGGGCGGAGTTCGGGACGCCGATGCGAAAGTGGAGAACGCCGCTCGGATCTTCGCCGTTTTTGGAGGAGTGAGTGGCGGCACTCCGGAGAAGCCAAGGAGCGCCAATTAGCGCACGATATCGGCGTCTTTCGACGCGCTCGCCGGCGACCGTCGCACGAGTAGGGCAAACCGCGTCTGCCGGGGCGGGGTTTACGACGCCGACGCAAAAGTGGGAACCGCCGCTCGGATGTTGGCCGTTTTTGGCAGAGTGAGTGCTGGCACTCCGGCGACGCGAAAGAGCGCGAATGCGCCCACGAAAGTGGCGTATTTGGACGTGCTTGACGGCGACCGCTGCAGGAGTACGAAAAACCACGTCAGCCGGGGCGAGCGACCCACGGCGGTCTGGGTGCTTATCGCTGCTATTATAGGGGCACCCCGGCAGACGCAGAAAAAAAAAATTTTTTTTTCGACCTTCTTTTTTGCTGGTCGAGCTCGGGTAACCCAGGTCGCAATGGGAGCCGCGCACGAAAGCGGCGTCGCGAGACGCGTTCGCGGTCGCTAGTCGCACGAGCTCGGCAACCGCGTCAGCCGGCGCGGAGTTCGGGATGCCGACGGCTAAGTGGGTACCGCTGCTCGGATGTTCGCCGTTTTTGGCCGAGTGAGTGCTGGCACTCCGGTGAAGCCAAGGAGCGCCAATTCGTGCACGATATCGGCGTCTTTCGACGTGCCCGCCGGCCACCGCCGCACGAGTACGGCAAACCGCGTCTGCCGGGGCGGGGTTTGCGACGCGTACGCAATAGTGGGAACCGTCGCTCGGATGTTCGTCGTCTTTGGCCGAGCGAGTGCTGGCACTCCGGCGAAGCGAAACGGGGCCGATTCGGGCACGATATCGGCGTATTTCGACGTGCTCGCCGGCGACCGTCGCACGAGTACGGCAAAGCGCGTCTGCCGGGGCGAGGTTTGCGACGCCGACGAAAAAGTGGGAAGCGCCGCTCGGATCTTCGCCGTTTTTGCAGGAGTGAGTGGCGGCCCTCCTGCGAGACCAAGAAGCATCGACTCGCGCACGATATCGGTGTCTTTCGACGTGCCCGCCGGCCACCGCCGCACGAGTACGGCAAACCGCGTATGCCGGGGCGGGGTTGGCGACGCCGACGCAAAAGTGGGAACCGCCACTAGGATGTTCGCCGTTTTTGGCAGAGTGAGTGCTGGCACTCCGGCGAAGCGAAAGAGCGCGAATGCGCCCACGAAAGTGGCGTGTTTGGACGTGCTTGACGACGACCACCGCAGGAAAACGAAAAACCACGTCAGCCGGGGCGAGCGACCCATGGCGGTCTGGGTGCTTATCGCTGCTATTATAGGGGCACCCCGGCAGACGCAAAAAAAAAAAAAAATTTTTTTCGACATTCTTTTTTGCTCGTCGACCTCGGGTGACCCAGGTCGCAGTGGGAGCCGCGCACGAAAGCGGCGTCGCGAGACGGCTTCGCGGTCGCTAGTCGCACGAGCTCGGCAACCGCGTCTGCCGGGGCGGAGTTCGGGACGCCGACGGCTAAGTGGGAACCGCCGCTCGGATGTTCGCCGTTTGTGGCCGAGTGAGTGCTGGCACTCCGGCGAAGCCAAACGGGGCCGATTCCGGCACGATATCGGCGTCTTTCTACGTGCTCGCCGGCGACCGTCGCACGAGTACGGCAAAGTGCGTCTGCCGGGGCGGGGTTTGCGACGCGTACGCAATAGTGAGAACCGTCGCTCGGATGTTCGTCGTCTTTCGCCGAGCCAGTGCTGGCACTCCGGCGAAGCCGAACGGAGCCGATTCGGGCACGATATCGGCGTCTTTCCACGTGCTCGCCGGCGACCGTCGCACGAGTACGGTAAACCGCGTCAGCCGGGGCGGAGTTCGGGACGCCGATGCGAAAGTGGGAAGCGCCGCTCGGATCTTCGCCGTTTTTGGAGGAGTCAGTGGCGGCACTCCGGTGAAGCCAAGGTGCGCCAATTCGCGCACGATATCGGCGTCTTTCGACGTGCCCGCCGGCCACCGTCGCACGAGTACGGCAAACCTCGTCTGCCGGGGCGGGGTTTGCGACGCCGACGCAAAAGTGGGAACCGCCGCTCGGATGTTCGCCGTTTTTGGCAGAGTGAGTGCTGGCACTCCGGCGAAGCGAAAGAGCGTGAATGCGCCCACGAAAGTAGCGTATTTGGACGTGCTTGACGGCGACCGCCGCAGGAGTACAAAAAACCACGTCAGCCGGGGCGAGCGACCCACGGCGGTCTGGGTGCATATCGCTGCTATTATAGGGGCACCCCGGCAGACGCAGAAAGACAAAAAAAAATGGGGACATGGCGTGCGTCACCGTGCGGCTTCGCAGCGTTGCCGAAGTCGCCGAGCCCTTCGACTGAGCCGAACGGCGGACAGGGAACGTTGGTCGGCCGTTCTAACCTGTCGGTGCCACGCCGAGACGTCGTTAAGGAAAACCGCGTCGTGGGCCTCTACGACGCCGTCGAGTCGTTGTACGTTTGGTGTCCAGCGTGTCGGCAGCGAGTAGCGGACACGTCGTTCACGACTTCGGTCTTTCGCAGTCGACGCGAACTTGCGGAGAGTCGTGGTGCCTCACGTTTTCGGCAGAAACCGCGGCGGAATTTTCCCGTGCGTGCGCGTACGACCTCGGTGCTGTGCCGTCAGCGTAGTGTTGCACAAACTCGTGGCCTACCCAAGGTGCGGTACGTTTGCGGCCGTATCCTCGGTGGGAATTTCGTGAGTAGGGTCGCAAATTCTACGACCTCGGCGGGTTTGAGAGCGACGTAGACTTGTGGCACGCTCAACGTGCCACACGTTTCGGGGCACACCCGCGGTGAAATTTTCTCGAGTACGCTCGTATTAGTGCCCAAGGAGGTCTGGGTACTTATCGCTGCTATTATGTGGGGGTTCTCGTGAGCGGCGTACGCGAAAGCGACCGGGTGTCTGATATGCGGCGGGCTTCGGCCTCGTCAAGCGTGTCCTCGGGTCTGCTCCAGGGGAATCCACGGCAGTCGTCTGCAGCCTCATCCGCTTGATGCGTTAGGGGCTGGTTGTCGGACGGTGCCGTTTTACCACGATATCGAGGTGTGTTCCGTGTCGTCCTCGGGCGATTCAGATGCGAAAGCGCCGAAGACGCGGGCGTGACCCGTCGTCTGGCGGCTTTGCAGTCTCGGCTCCGTTGCTAGTTCCGGCCGGTCCACCGACAGTGCAGCGGGCTTGGGCAACCCGCACGGCGCGACCGAGTCGATGCAACGAAAAAGAGCGAGCATGAACGTGCTTCTTGCCGCACGGCTCCCACTCGTCTTTCGGGAAGGTTGTGCCGTAGCGAGCTCGAACGCCGTCATCTCGGAGTGCAAAATAAGCGTGTTGGGGCGCCTGAAGGTGGCCTCCGCCGCACACAGACTGCGTCCGGCCCGCCGAAGGCGAGGACGGACGCGCAGTCGAACGATTACCTGGTTGATCCTGCCAGTAATCATATGCTTGTCTCAAAGATTAAGCCATGCATGTCTAAGTACATGCCGAAATAAGGCGAAACCGCGAATGGCTCATTAAATCAGTTATGGTTCCTTAGATCGTTTCTTCCTACTTGGATAACTGTGGCAATTCTAGAGCTAATACATGCAGTGAGCCTGGAGCCCTTTGGGTAACGGGTGCTTTTATTAGACCAAGATCGATCGGGTTTCGGCCCGTATTGTGTGGTGACTCTGGATAACTTTGTGCTGATCGCATGGCCACGAGCCGGCGACGTTTCTTTCAAGTGTCTGCCTTATCAACTTTCGATGGTAGGTTACTTGCTTACCATGGTTGTTACGGGTAACGGAGAATCAGGGTTCGATTCCGGAGAGGGAGCCTGAGAAACGGCTACCACATCCAAGGAAGGCAGCAGGCGCGCAAATTACCCACTCCCGGCACGGGGAGGTAGTGACGAAAAATAACAATACGGGACTCTTTTGAGGCCCCGTAATTGAAATGAGTACACTCTAAATCCTTTAACGAGGATCAATTGGAGGGCAAGTCTGGTGCCAGCAGCCGCGGTAATTCCAGCTCCAATAGCGTATACTAAAGCTGCTGCGGTTAAAAAGCTCGTAGTTGGATCTCAGTTCCAGACGAGTAGTGCATCTACCCGATGCGACGGCTCGGACTGAACATCATGCCGGTTCTTTCTTGGTGCACTTCATTGTGTGCCTCGAGATGGCCGGTGCTTTTACTTTGAAAAAATTAGAGTGCTCAACGCAGGCGAGTCGCCTGAATAAACTTGCATGGAATAATAGAACAAGACCTCGTTTCTGTTCTGTTGGTTTTTTGAATACGAGGTAATGATTAAGAGGGACGGACGGGGGCATTCGTATTGCGGCGCTAGAGGTGAAATTCTTGGACCGTCGCAAGACGAACTACTGCGAAAGCATTTGCCAAGAATGTTTTCATTGATCAAGAACGAAAGTCAGAGGTTCGAAGGCGATCAGATACCGCCCTAGTTCTGACCATAAACGATGCCAACCAGCGATCCGCCTGAGTTACTCAAATGACTCGGCGGGCAGCTTCCGGGAAACCAAAGTATTTGGGTTCCGGGGGAAGTATGGTTGCAAAGCTGAAACTTAAAGGAATTGACGGAAGGGCACCACCAGGAGTGGAGCCTGCGGCTTAATTTGACTCAACACGGGAAAACTTACCCGGCCCGGACACTGGGAGGATTGACAGATTGAGAGCTCTTTCTTGATTCGGTGGATGGTGGTGCATGGCCGTTCTTAGTTGGTGGAGCGATTTGTCTGGTTAATTCCGATAACGAACGAGACTCTAGCCTATTAAATAGGTGCGGGGTTCCCAGCACCTTACAACCTTCTTAGAGGGACAAGCGGCTCCTAGCCGCACGAAACAGAGCAATAACAGGTCTGTGATGCCCTTAGATGTCCGGGGCCGCACGCGCGCTACACTGAAGGAAGCAGCGTGTCTTTATCCCTGTCTGAAAAGACTGGGTAACCCGTGGAACTTCTTTCGTGATTGGGATAGGGGCTTGCAATTGTTCCCCTTGAACGAGGAATTCCCAGTAAGCGCGAGTCATAAGCTCGCGTTGATTACGTCCCTGCCCTTTGTACACACCGCCCGTCGCTACTACCGATTGAATGATTTAGTGAGGTCTTCGGACCGATGTCCGGCGCGGCCTTTCGGTTGCGCCGGTCTGTTGGAAAGATGACCAAACTTGATCATTTAGAGGAAGTAAAAGTCGTAACAAGGTTTCCGTAGGTGAACCTGCGGAAGGATCATTAACGGATTGTGAAGGGTGAGCGCCTCAGCTGCGTCTGCGCCCGACACTTTCTGCCGCTGACCCCGTTTGGACGCGGGGTCGGCTTTTCCCCACGGGGCTGCCTGAATGTGGAGCGGCACCCCGTGACAAATTGTTGCGCCCAGCGGACGCCAACACCGCGACCTTGGACGGTCGGCCAGGTGGCGGACGCGGGTACAAACGGCGCAACGCACTCATAGGTCGGCTTTCGACCCGCCACTGCACCGTGGCTCGAAGCGCTCGAAATGCGCGACCCGACCGCTGCGGGACCGCCTAGTACTGTAAACAGGAGCGGCGGAGCGCGAACGGCGAGTCGTGGTTACGTCGGTAGAAGGCGAGGCTGCGCGTTCCCGAAACGCCAGCCGAGTGCCCTCCCGACCGTTCGAGCGTGCAAGAACGAGACCCGACAATCGCGCGGCGACTGCCAAGTACGAGAGGAACGGCACAAGCGTCGGCGGTCGGTCAAGGAACTGGCGATGTGACGGGTCCGCTGTGCACCAGTGCATACCGTCCCGCCGTCCGCGGCAAGCGCCTCCGCGTCCTCGGGTGACGGAGGCTGCCGGTCGGTTCTTGCAGGCGAGGGATCTCGCTGGCACCGGTTCGCGTTGACGCGCGGCCGGTCATGGCACGGCGATGCGACGGCCGAGGTGCGCAGTACTCGATGGAGGAACCGCACGCTCCGATGACCGTCCCGCCCTCCGCGGCGTATGCGTACCGACCGTAATGGTTGCAGCAGCGCCGGCCGGCTTTTGAATTCGCCACACGAAACACGGTGCGAGATCGCGGTTAGGGGAGCGTCGACGTTGCCAGGCGTTTTGCTTGCTGCCGAGGGAAAGGCGGCACGGCCACGTCGCGCTCGTCGCGATTAGCGGGTCTGCGCGCTTTGGGAAGGTGCCGCAACGACTTGCCGAAAGAGGGAGCACGGAAGAACGAGGGACTTGGACGTCCCGACAATTGAACGCACTTGCGGCCAGGCCCTTGCTGGCTTCGTTCTTCTGCCTCGAGTAGGCTCGTACGCGGCTCCGGCGCCGGAAGTGGTCCTTGGCACCGACTTCGGTGGACGTGGGAAGTGCCGCGCAAGTACGGCGCGCCTGGCTCCACCTGTTGGCTAAAGTAGGCAGCCGGATCGGCATTTTGGTGTGCGGTGGCAAACCGTGGATGCGAAAAAAGCTTGTGCGATTTCGTGGAACAAAAAGCGGGGGTCCCCCTTTTTATGCGGAGGAGACCGACCCGCCCGCCGTGGTGAACCGCGACGCCACGGTAAAAACGGGAGAGGCTTGT
>NW_027464782.1:165000-167500 GCF_043290135.1 Rhipicephalus microplus
TTCAAAACATCACAGGGTACGAAGATCCCGGATCTTGTCATCATAAAGCGGGAGAAATCCCATATCCTGGATGTGCAGGTGGTGAGCACGCGAGTTGAACTTACGGAGGCTCATCACCACAAATGCGATAAATACAAAATCCCTGATCTGCTTTTCCAAGTCTCACCTACGCCTACCGTCTCAAGTGTCACCCTGTCATATAGAGGAACATGGGCGGGTGAATCTGTGAGGACTCTGCAGGAGGTGGGATTGACAAGGAATGACTTCAAAATGATGACGATAAGGTGCCTACAAGGGGGGCTGGCGGCATTTAAAATGCACCAAATGTCGACAGCGGTCGTTCGTCGGGGAGTGGGCTCCCAGGGCTAATCAAGGTCCCAGCACCACAAGTCGGGGTGCGTTCTTTTGGTCCCTCTGCCTTTCAGAGGACAAGTTTTCTTTGATCCTGCATCTCTACCAGTATTGGAGGAGGAGACGCCTATCGTAGGACGGCAGGCAACCCTCAAGTTAATCTCCAAGTGGGTGGATTGTGGTATCTGGAAAAAAAAAAAAAAAAAAAAAAAAAAAAAAAAAAAATAGCCAAATGCCTCGTCATCTAATTAGTGACGCGCATGAATGGATTAACGAGATTCCCACTGTCCCTATCTACATTCCCCCGGTACACATAACAATAGAACGAGAAAACACAATTTTTAACATAATTCATGGAGACGGAAAATTCGTGTTTAATGGTCAGGCTTTCGGGAAAGAAGATATCGCAACCAAGATTCGGCCATCCCAAACACACCCAGCAAAAAAGAGAAAATATGACTACTCAAATTCAATCGAGGCAACCGATTACAGCTTTTATACCGACGGATCGGCTATGGGAAACAAAATTGGCGCAGCCTTCGTCATCATAGACAAGTTTGGCAGAGCAATAAAATACAAACAAATGAAACTTCCAGAACACTCAAACAATTTCGAAGCTGAGACAGTAGCTATCTATGAAGCCATAAAAGAAATGGGCACAATGAGCCAAACTAATACATACCAGATAGTAACAGACAGTTTATCAACACTAGAAGCTCTCAAAAACCCAAATAACACGAACCCATTCGTTCATAAAATTCGACTACAACTAAACCAATTAAAAAATATTAAGGTAAGACTTGTATATACGCCGGCACATATGGGAACTACAGGTAACGAGCTTGCCGACCAATTGGCTAAGGAGGCGACCAAAGAGGGCGAAGAATACTCAGTTCCAATATCAATATCGTTCATCAAAAATGAACTTCGAAAACAAGGCGTGCTTGAATGGAATAAATACTGGAATCTGCAAGGCAAAGATTCATACACTTACCAATGGATAAAGAACACAAAACTCATCCCAACATCTTTCCCACCGAACTACTGGTTAGTTCAGGCAGTTACAGGACATGGCCGTTTCCCTTTTTATTTCAAGCGATTTGCCATAACGGACCATGAGCAATGCGTGTGCGGAGTTGAAGCACCATCATTCGACCACTACTTAGACTCATGCAAATTAACAGCCAAGGAAATTCAAACATTGAAACAAAAATACACCAAACCGTCTAACTCCAAACTGGAGATTATTGGGGACGAAGAAAGCATTGCAGTGATAGAGGAAATAGTTCAGAATATAAACGAAAAAATCTTACGAGCATAATAATACATCGGAGCTCACTGGGACTGGAAAAATCAAAGTATGAGTCAGGAAAAAAAATGGAAATTAAGGAGAAGTTCTCACAACAAACTTAAGTAAGTAAATCCCCTCCGTGGCCCAATTTCGTCGTTGGGAGGGGCAATCACTGCACGAAATTACATGGACACGCACCATGGCATAATTCTCGACACAGAAAACATCAAGTGCCACGTTCCTTCATCACCGCAACGGGTTGTTGGTAGATCTGGAACAAAGAGTTCACCAATAGATCCCAGACCCGAACTTCATCAATAAGCGGGGTTGTTGGTTGATCACGGGCACCTAGCCCGACCTAGGATCCCAGACCCACGCTTCCACGAGCAGGGTCGCTGGTCGATCAAAGACATTATGTCCCATCTGGACCAAAGGGTTCACCAATAGACCACAGACCCGAACTTCATCAATAAGCGGGGTTGTTGGTAGATCAAGGGGCACCGAACCCTACCTAAGATCCCAGACCCACGCTTCCACGAGCAGGGTCGCTGGTCGATCAAGTACATTATGTCTTAAGCTAAGATCCCAGACCCACGCAATCTCCAAGAAGGAACACCAGCAGGAAAAAAAAAGGAACAACACGGCACAATCAAAAGTACTCAGGAGGAGATCCGTGCACTCACCCCCGGCTGGCATGTTTGGGCCACGGAGGCACTGAAATAACAAACATTTAAATTACCCCAATTCAACCACAAACATTTCTCTCCCAGTGAGCACCAAAGTCAAACAAAAGAATCACTTCAGGAATTGGGAGGCCAACAGGGAGTAGGGCGAAGGGACAAAACCAGGGGAATATAA
>NW_027464782.1:172500-180000 GCF_043290135.1 Rhipicephalus microplus
GTTCGGACTTAGCACTTTTTGGGCTGAGCCTGGCTGGCGGCCCACTCACTCGATCGCCATGTCTGTTTGCCACAGTCTTCCCGGTGGTGCCGCACCCGGGCTCGCCCCGGCAGACGCGTTTTTTTTTTCTTTCGCCCCGGCAGACGTGGTTCCCCCCCCCCTTTTCGCTCGCCCCGGCTGACGAGGTTTTCGCGCCGCCCCGGCTGACGCAGTTTTCGCGCCGCCCCGGCTGACGCGGTTTCGTGCCGCCCCGGCTGACGCGGTTTTCGCGCCGCCCCGGCTGACGCGGTTTTTGCGTCGCCCCGGCTGACACGGTTCGGACTTTGCACTTTTTGGCTGAGCCTGGCTGGCGGCCCACTCACTCGATCGCCATGTCTGTTTGCCACAGTTTTCCCGGTGGTGCCGCACCCGGGCTCGCCCCGGCAGACGCGTTTTTTTTTCCTTCGCCCCGGCAGACGTGGTCCCCCCCCCCTCCGTCTTTCTTTTTGTTTTTTTTTTCGCCGCGGCTGAAGTGGATTTTTCGGTGCCTCGACGCCCCGGTAGTCGCGGTTTTTCCGTTTCCGCACGGCCCCGGCTGACGCTGCTCGGTCACAGTCGCCTTTTGTGGTGATTGCAGACTTCTTGAGCGCGGGTGTTTTTTTTTTTGTTGTTGTTGTTGTTTTATTACGCATTCGCTCCAGCAGACGCTGTTTAGACTTTTTGTTTCCTCTTTTATCCTGCGACGAGGTGACGAGGTTTATTCGGTGCCCCGCCGCCCCGGCTGAAGTGATTTTTCCTGTCCCGTGCCGCCCCGGCTGACGCGGTTGGGACTTCGCGTTTGTTCGGCCGCCACGGGTTTTGGCGCACTCGCTCGGTTGCTTGTTGTTGCCACTTGTTGCGAACCCAGGTTTCTTGAGCGAGCGCGGGCGTTTTTTCTTCCTTTCTTTCTTTGTTCTATGTGTTAGCGAATCGGCCTTTAATATCACACGAGGACTCACAACCAACAATTTTCAGTTTGAAGTGTAAAAAATCTGCAGGTGTTGACGTAACTGACTTGCCCCGTACCCTTGAGTACATCCATGAAGTTCTCGTAGTACTACTAAATCGCATTATTCCAAGTGGAGAAATTCCCATAAACTTGCAAACCTCTACACGAAAATCGGTGCGCGTGATAAAGTTGAAAATTATCGTCCGATATCAAATGTGCCTTCTATAACACAAATTCTAGGAAAAAAAAAAACACTTGTTCGCCGTTTTCTGCGCCGTGACTGGCAGCACTCCGGCGAAGCGAAACGGGGTCGATTCGAGCACGATATCGGCGTCTTTCGACGTGCTCGCCGGCGACCGTCGCACGAGTACGTCGCACGAGCGCGTCTGCCGGGGCGCCGTTTGCGAAGCCGACGCAAAAGTGGGAACCGCCGCTCGGATGATCGCCGCTTTCGGCAGAGTGAGTGTTGGCACTCCGGGGAAGCGAAACAGCGTGAATGCGCCCACGAAATCGGCGTATTTTGAAGTGCCCGCCGGCGACCGTCGCACGAGTACGGTAAACCGCGTCAGCCGGGGCGTAGTTCGGGACGCCGACGAAAAAGTGGGAAGCGCAACTCGGATCTTCGCCGTTTTTGCAGGAGTGAGTGGCGGCCCTCCTGCGAGACCAAGAAGCATCGATTCGTGCACGAATTCGGCGCCTTTCGACGTGATCGCCGGCGACCGTCGCTCGAGTAGGGCAAACCGCGTCTGCCGGGGCGGGCTTCGGGACGCCGATGCGAAAGTGGGAAACGCTGCTCGGATGTTCGCCGTTTTTGGCCGAGTGAGTGCTGGCACTCGGGCGAAGCCAAACGGGGCCGATTACGGCACGATATCGGCGTCTTTCGACGTGCCCGCCGGCGACCGTCGCACGAGTACGGTAAACCGCGTCAGCCCGGGCGGAGTTCGGGACGCCGATGCGAAAGTGGAGAACGCCGCTCGGATCTTCGCCGTTTTTGGAGGAGTGAGTGGCGGCACTCCGGAGAAGCCAAGGAGCGCCAATTAGCGCACGATATCGGCGTCTTTCGACGCGCTCGCCGGCGACCGTCGCACGAGTAGGGCAAACCGCGTCTGCCGGGGCGGGGTTTACGACGCCGACGCAAAAGTGGGAACCGCCGCTCGGATGTTGGCCGTTTTTGGCAGAGTGAGTGCTGGCACTCCGGCGAAGCGAAAGAGCGCGAATGCGCCCACGAAAGTGGCGTGTTTGGACGTGCTTGACGACGACCACCGCAGGAAAACGAAAAACCACGTCAGCCGGGGCGAGCGACCCATGGCGGTCTGGGTGCTTATCGCTGCTATTATAGGGGCACCCCGGCAGACGCAAAAAAAAAAAAATTTTTTCGACATTCTTTTTTGCTCGTCGACCTCGGGTGACCCAGGTCGCAGTGGGAGCCGCGCACGAAAGCGGCGTCGCGAGACGGCTTCGCGGTCGCTAGTCGCACGAGCTCGGCAACCGCGTCTGCCGGGGCGGAGTTCGGGACGCCGACGGCTAAGTGGGAACCGCCGCTCGGATGTTCGCCGTTTGTGGCCGAGTGAGTGCTGGCACTCCGGCGAAGCCAAACGGGGCCGATTCCGGCACGATATCGGCGTCTTTCTACGTGCTCGCCGGCGACCGTCGCACGAGTACGGCAAAGTGCGTCTGCCGGGGCGGGGTTTGCGACGCGTACGCAATAGTGAGAACCGTCGCTCGGATGTTCGTCGTCTTTCGCCGAGCCAGTGCTGGCACTCCGGCGAAGCCGAACGGAGCCGATTCGGGCACGATATCGGCGTCTTTCCACGTGCTCGCCGGCGACCGTCGCACGAGTACGGTAAACCGCGTCAGCCGGGGCGGAGTTCGGGACGCCGATGCGAAAGTGGGAAGCGCCGCTCGGATCTTCGCCGTTTTTGGAGGAGTCAGTGGCGGCACTCTGGTGAAGCCAAGGTGCGCCAATTCGCGCACGATATCGGCGTCTTTCGACGTGCCCGCCGGCCACCGTCGCACGAGTACGGCAAACCTCGTCTGCTGGGGCGGGGTTTGCGACGCCGACGCAAAAGTGGGAACCGCCGCTCGGATGTTCGCCGTTTTTGGCAGAGTGAGTGCTGGCACTCCGGCGAAGCGAAAGAGCGTGAATGCGCCCACGAAAGTAGCGTATTTGGACGTGCTTGACGGCGACCGCCGCAGGAGTACGAAAAACCACGTCAGCCGGGGCGAGCGACCCACGGCGGTCTGGGTGCATATCGCTGCTATTATAGGGGCACCCCGGCAGACGCAGAAAGACAAAAAAAAAATGGGGACATGGCGTGCGTCACCGTGCGGCTTCGCAGCGTTGCCGAAGTCGCCGAGCCCTTCGACTGAGCCGAACGGCGGACAGGGAACGTTGGTCCGCCGTTCTAACCTGTCGGTGCCACGCCGAGACGTCGTTAAGGAAAACCGCGTCGTGGGCCTCTACGACGCCGTCGAGTCGTTGTACGTTTGGTGTCCAGCGTGTCGGCAGCGAGTAGCGGACACGTCGTTCACGACTTCGGTCTTTCGCAGTCGACGCGAACTTGCGGAGAGTCGTGGTGCCTCACGTTTTCGGCAGAAACCGCGGCGGAATTTTCCCGTGCGTGCGCGTACGACCTCGGTGCTGTGCCGTCAGCGTAGTGTTGCACAAACTCGTGGCCTACCCAAGGTGCGGTACGTTTGCGGCCGTATCCTCGGTGGGAATTTCGTGAGCAGGGTCGCAAATTCTACGACCTCTGCGGGTTTGAGAGCGACGTAGACTTGTGGCACGCTCAACGTGCCACACGTTTCGGGGCACACCCGCGGTGAAATTTTCTCGAGTACGCTCGTATTAGTGCCCAAGGAGGTCTGGGTACTTATCGCTGCTATTATGTGGGGGTTCTCGTGAGCGGCGTACGCGAAAGCGACCGGGTGTCTGATATGCGGCGGGCTTCGGCCTCGTCAAGCGTGTCCTCGGGTCTGCTCCAGGGGAATCCACGGCAGTCGTCTGCAGCCTCATCCGCTTGATGCGTTAGGGGCTGGTTTGTGGGACGGTGCCGTTTTACCACGATATCGAGGTGTGTTCCGTGTCGTCCTCGGGCGATTCAGATGCGAAAGCGCCGAAGACGCGGGCGTGACCCGTCGTCTGGCGGCTTTGCAGTCTCGGCTCCGTTGCTAGTTCCGGCCGGTCCACCGACAGTGCAGCGGGCTTGGGCAACCCGCACGGCGCGACCGAGTCGATGCAACGAAAAAGAGCGAGCATGAACGTGCTTCTTGCCGCACGGCTCCCACTCGTCTTTCGGGAAGGTTGTGCCGTAGCGAGCTCGAACGCCGTCATCTCGGAGTGCAAAATAAGCGTGTTGGGGCGCCTGAAGGTGGCCTCCGCCGCACACAGACTGCGTCCGGCCCGCCGAAGGCGAGGACGGACGCGCAGTCGAACGATTACCTGGTTGATCCTGCCAGTAATCATATGCTTGTCTCAAAGATTAAGCCATGCATGTCTAAGTACATGCCGAAATAAGGCGAAACCGCGAATGGCTCATTAAATCAGTTATGGTTCCTTAGATCGTTTCTTCCTACTTGGATAACTGTGGCAATTCTAGAGCTAATACATGCAGTGAGCCTGGAGCCCTTTGGGTAACGGGTGCTTTTATTAGACCAAGATCGATCGGGTTTCGGCCCGTATTGTGTGGTGACTCTGGATAACTTTGTGCTGATCGCATGGCCACGAGCCGGCGACGTTTCTTTCAAGTGTCTGCCTTATCAACTTTCGATGGTAGGTTACTTGCTTACCATGGTTGTTACGGGTAACGGAGAATCAGGGTTCGATTCCGGAGAGGGAGCCTGAGAAACGGCTACCACATCCAAGGAAGGCAGCAGGCGCGCAAATTACCCACTCCCGGCACGGGGAGGTAGTGACGAAAAATAACAATACGGGACTCTTTTGAGGCCCCGTAATTGAAATGAGTACACTCTAAATCCTTTAACGAGGATCAATTGGAGGGCAAGTCTGGTGCCAGCAGCCGCGGTAATTCCAGCTCCAATAGCGTATACTAAAGCTGCTGCGGTTAAAAAGCTCGTAGTTGGATCTCAGTTCCAGACGAGTAGTGCATCTACCCGATGCGACGGCTCGGACTGAACATCATGCCGGTTCTTTCTTGGTGCACTTCATTGTGTGCCTCGAGATGGCCGGTGCTTTTACTTTGAAAAAATTAGAGTGCTCAACGCAGGCGAGTCGCCTGAATAAACTTGCATGGAATAATAGAACAAGACCTCGTTTCTGTTCTGTTGGTTTTTGGAATACGAGGTAATGATTAAGAGGGACGGACGGGGGCATTCGTATTGCGGCGCTAGAGGTGAAATTCTTGGACCGTCGCAAGACGAACTACTGCGAAAGCATTTGCCAAGAATGTTTTCATTGATCAAGAACGAAAGTCAGAGGTTCGAAGGCGATCAGATACCGCCCTAGTTCTGACCATAAACGATGCCAACCAGCGATCCGCCTGAGTTACTCAAATGACTCGGCGGGCAGCTTCCGGGAAACCAAAGTATTTGGGTTCCGGGGGAAGTATGGTTGCAAAGCTGAAACTTAAAGGAATTGACGGAAGGGCACCACCAGGAGTGGAGCCTGCGGCTTAATTTGACTCAACACGGGAAAACTTACCCGGCCCGGACACTGGGAGGATTGACAGATTGAGAGCTCTTTCTTGATTCGGTGGATGGTGGTGCATGGCCGTTCTTAGTTGGTGGAGCGATTTGTCTGGTTAATTCCGATAACGAACGAGACTCTAGCCTATTAAATAGGTGCGGGGTTCCCAGCACCTTACAACCTTCTTAGAGGGACAAGCGGCTCCTAGCCGCACGAAACAGAGCAATAACAGGTCTGTGATGCCCTTAGATGTCCGGGGCCGCACGCGCGCTACACTGAAGGAAGCAGCGTGTCTTTATCCCTGTCTGAAAAGACTGGGTAACCCGTGGAACTTCTTTCGTGATTGGGATAGGGGCTTGCAATTGTTCCCCTTGAACGAGGAATTCCCAGTAAGCGCGAGTCATAAGCTCGCGTTGATTACGTCCCTGCCCTTTGTACACACCGCCCGTCGCTACTACCGATTGAATGATTTAGTGAGGTCTTCGGACCGATGTCCGGCGCGGCCTTTCGGTTGCGCCGGTCTGTTGGAAAGATGACCAAACTTGATCATTTAGAGGAAGTAAAAGTCGTAACAAGGTTTCCGTAGGTGAACCTGCGGAAGGATCATTAACGGATTGTGAAGGGTGAGCGCCTCAGCTGCGTCTGCGCCCGACACTTTCTGCCGCTGACCCCGTTTGGACGCGGGGTCGGCTTTTCCCCACGGGGCTGCCTGAATGTGGAGCGGCACCCCGTGACAAATTGTTGCGCCCAGCGGACGCCAACACCGCGACCTTGGACGGTCGGCCAGGTGGCGGACGCGGGTACAAACGGCGCAACGCACTCATAGGTCGGCTTTCGACCCGCCACTGCACCGTGGCTCGAAGCGCTCGAAATGCGCGACCCGACCGCTGCGGGACCGCCTAGTACTGTAAACAGGAGCGGCGGAGCGCGAACGGCGAGTCGTGGTTACGTCGGTAGAAGGCGAGGCTGCGCGTTCCCGAAACGCCAGCCGAGTGCCCTCCCGACCGTTCGAGCGTGCAAGAACGAGACCCGACAATCGCGCGGCGACTGCCAAGTACGAGAGGAACGGCACAAGCGTCGGCGGTCGGTCAAGGAACTGGCGATGTGACGGGTCCGCTGTGCACCAGTGCATACCGTCCCGCCGTCCGCGGCAAGCGCCTCCGCGTCCTCGGGTGACGGAGGCTGCCGGTCGGTTCTTGCAGGCGAGGGATCTCGCTGGCACCGGTTCGCGTTGACGCGCGGCCGGTCATGGCACGGCGATGCGACGGCCGAGGTGCGCAGTACTCGATGGAGGAACCGCACGCTCCGATGACCGTCCCGCCCTCCGCGGCGTATGCGTACCGACCGTAATGGTTGCAGCAGCGCCGGCCGGCTTTTGAATTCGCCACACGAAACACGGTGCGAGATCGCGGTTAGGGGAGCGTCGACGTTGCCAGGCGTTTTGCTTGCTGCCGAGGGAAAGGCGGCACGGCCACGTCGCGCTCGTCGCGATTAGCGGGTCTGCGCGCTTTGGGAAGGTGCCGCAACGACTTGCCGAAAGAGGAAGCACGGAAGAACGAGGGACTTGGACGTCCCGACAATTGAACGCACTTGCGGCCAGGCCCTTGCTGGCTTCGTTCTTCTGCCTCGAGTAGGCTCGTACGCGGCTCCGGCGCCGGAAGTGGTCCTTGGCACCGACTTCGGTGGACGTGGGAAGTGCCGCGCAAGTACGGCGCGCCTGGCTCCACCTGTTGGCTAAAGTAGGCAGCCGGATCGGCATTTTGGTGTGCGGTGGCAAACCGTGGATGCGAAAAAAGCTTGTGCGATTTCGTGGAACAAAAAGCGGGGGTCCCCCTTTTTATGCGGAGGAGACCGACCCGCCCGCCGTGGTGAACCGCGACGCCACGGT
>NW_027464782.1:187500-197500 GCF_043290135.1 Rhipicephalus microplus
CGCGGTTCGGACTTTGCACTTTTTGGCTCACCCTGGCTGGCGGCCCACTCACTCGATCGCCAGGTCTGTTTGCCCCGGTGGTTCCACCGCCAGGCTTAAGCGCGAACTTTTTTTGTTTGTTTTCTTTTGATTAAGCGCAAGCTTTTTTCTTTGTTTTCTTTTGATTAAGCGCGGGCTTTTTTCTTTGTTTTTTTTTTGCATTCGCCCCGGCAGACGCGGTTTTTTGCGCCGCCCCGGCTGACGCGGTTTTTGCCGCCCCGGCTGACGCAGTTCGGACTTAGCACTTTTCGGCTGTGCCTGGCTGGCGGCCCACTCACTCGATCGCCATGTCTGTTTGCCACAGTTTTCCCGGTGGTGCCGCACCCGGGCTCGCCCCGGCAGACGCGTTTTTTTTTTCTTTCGCCCCGGCTGACGCAGTTTTCGCGCCGCCCCGGCAGACGCGGTTTTCGCGCCGCCCCGGCTGACGCGGTTTCGTGCCGCCCCGGCAGACGCAGTTCGGACTTAGCACTTTTCGGCTGTGCCTGGCTGGCGGCCCACTCACTCGATCGCCATGTCTGTTTGCCACAGTTTTCCCGGTGGTGCCGCACCCGGGCTCGCCCCGGCAGACGCGTTTTTTTTTTTCTTTCGCCCCGGCTGACGCAGTTTTCGCGCCGCCCCGGCAGACGCGGTTTTCGCGCCGCCCCGGCAGACGCGGTTTTTTGCGCCGCCCCGGCTGACGCGGTTTTTTGCCGCCCCGGCTGACGCAGTTCGGACTTAGCACTTTTTGGCTGAGCCTGGCTGGCGGCCCACTCACTCGATCGCCATGTCTGTTTGCCACAGTTTTCCCGGTGGTGCCGCACCCGGGCTCGCCCCGGCTGACGCAGTTTTCGCGCCGCCCCGGCTGACGCGGTTTCGTGCCGCCCCGGCAGACGCGGTTTTTGCGCCGCCCCGGCTGACGCGGTTTTTGCCGCCCCGGCTGACGCAGTTCGGACTTGGCACTTTTCGGCTGTGACTGGCTGGCGGCCCACTCACTCGATCGCCATGTCTGTTTGCCACAGTTTTCCCGGTGGTGCCGCACCCGGGCTCGCCCCGGCAGACGCGTTTTTTTTTTCTTTCGCCCCGGCTGACGCAGTTTTCGCGCCGCCCCGGCTGACGCGGTTTCGTGCCGCCCCGGCAGACGCGGTTTTTTGCGCCGCCCCGGCTGACGCGGTTCTTGCCGCCCCGGCTGACGCAGTTCGGACTTAGCACTTTTTGGCTGAGCCTGGCTGGTGGCCCACTCACTCGATCGCCATGTCTGTTAGCCACAGTTTTCCCGGTGGTGCCGCACCCGGGCTCGCCCCGGCTGACGCAGTTTTCGCGCCGCCCCGGCAGACGCGGTTTTCGCGCCGCCCCGGCTGACGCGGTTTTTGCCGCCCCGGCTGACGCAGTTCGGACTTAGCACTTTTTGGGCTGAGCCTGGCTGGCGGCCCACTCACTCGATCGCCATGTCTGTTTGCCACAGTCTTCCCGGTGGTGCCGCACCCGGGCTCGCCCCGGCAGACGCGTTTTTTTTTCTTTCGCCCCGGCAGACGTGGTTCCCCCCCCCCCTTTTCGCTCGCCCCGGCTGACGAGGTTTTCGCGCCGCCCCGGCTGACGCAGTTTTCGCGCCGCCCCGGCTGACGCGGTTTCGTGCCGCCCCGGCTGACGCGGTTTTCGCGCCGCCCCGGCTGACGCGATTTTTGCGTCGCCCCGGCTGACACGGTTCGGACTTTGCACTTTTCGGCTGTGCCTGGCTGGCGGCCCACTCACTCGATCGCCATGTCTGTTTGCCACAGTTTTCCCGGTGGTGCCGCACCCGGGCTCGCCCCGGCAGACGCGTTTTTTTTTTCCTTCGCCCCGGCAGACGTGGTCCCCCCCCCCTCCGTCTTTCTTTTTGTTTTTTTTTTCGCCGCGGCTGAAGTGGATTTTTCGGTGCCTCGACGCCCCGGTAGTCGCGGTTTTTCCGTTTCCGCACGGCCCCGGCTGACGCTGCTCGGTCACAGTCGCCTTTTGTGGTGATTGCAGACTTCTTGAGCGCGGGTGTTTTTTTTTGTTGTTGTTGTTGTTTTATTACGCATTCGCTCCAGCAGACGCTGTTTAGACTTTTTGTTTCCTCTTTTATCCTGCGACGAGGTGACGAGGTTTATTCGGTGCCCCGCCGCCCCGGCTGAAGTGATTTTTCCTGTCCCGTGCCGCCCCGGCTGACGCGGTTGGGACTTCGCGTTTGTTCGGCCGCCACGGGTTTTGGCGCACTCGCTCGGTTGCTTGTTGTTGCCACTTGTTGCGAACCCAGGTTTCTTGAGCGAGCGCGGGCGTTTTTTCTTCCTTTCTTTCTTTGTTCTATGTGTTAGCGAATCGGCCTTTAATATCACACGAGGACTCACAACCAACAATTTTCAGTTTGAAGTGTAAAAAATCTGCAGGTGTTGACGTAACTGACTTGCCCCGTACCCTTGAGTACATCCATGAAGTTCTCGTAGTACTACTAAATCGCATTATTCCAAGTGGAGAAATTCCCATAAACTTGCAAACCTCTACACGAAAATCGGTGCGCGTGATAAAGTTGAAAATTATCGTCCGATATCAAATGTGCCTTCTATAACACAAATTCTAGGAAAAAAAAAAACACTTGTTCGCCGTTTTCTGCGCCGTGACTGGCAGCACTCCGGCGAAGCGAAACGGGGTCGATTCGAGCACGATATCGGCGTCTTTCGACGTGCTCGCCGGCGACCGTCGCACGAGTACGTCGCACGAGCGCGTCTGCCGGGGCGCCGTTTGCGAAGCCGACGCAAAAGTGGGAACCGCCGCTCGGATGATCGCCGCTTTCGGCAGAGTGAGTGTTGGCACTCCGGGGAAGCGAAACAGCGTGAATGCGCCCACGAAATCGGCGTATTTTGAAGTGCCCGCCGGCGACCGTCGCACGAGTACGGTAAACCGCGTCAGCCAGGGCGTAGTTCGGGACGCCGACGAAAAAGTGGGAAGCGCAACTCGGATCTTCGCCGTTTTTGCAGGAGTGAGTGGCGGCCCTCCTGCGAGACCAAGAAGCATCGATTCGTGCACGAATTCGGCGCCTTTCGACGTGATCGCCGGCGACCGTCGCTCGAGTAGGGCAAACCGCGTCTGCCGGGGCGGGCTTCGGGACGCCGATGCGAAAGTGGGAAACGCTGCTCGGATGTTCGCCGTTTTTGGCCGAGTGAGTGCTGGCACTCGGGCGAAGCCAAACGGGGCCGATTACGGCACGATATCGGCGTCTTTCGACGTGCCCGCCGGCGACCGTCGCACGAGTACGGTAAACCGCGTCAGCCCGGGCGGAGTTCGGGACGCCGATGCGAAAGTGGAGAACGCCGCTCGGATCTTCGCCGTTTTTGGAGGAGTGAGTGGCGGCACTCCGGAGAAGCCAAGGAGCGCCAATTAGCGCACGATATCGGCGTCTTTCGACGCGCTCGCCGGCGACCGTCGCACGAGTAGGGCAAACCGCGTCTGCCGGGGCGGGGTTTACGACGCCGACGCAAAAGTGGGAACCGCCGCTCGGATGTTGGCCGTTTTTGGCAGAGTGAGTGCTGGCACTCCGGCGACGCGAAAGAGCGCGAATGCGCCCACGAAAGTGGCGTATTTGGACGTGCATTGACGGCGACCGCTGCAGGAGTACGAAAAACCACGTCAGCCGGGGCGAGCGACCCACGGCGGTCTGGGTGCTTATCGCTGCTATTATAGGGGCACCCCGGCAGACGCAGAAAAAAAAATTTTTTTTTCGACCTTCTTTTTTGCTGGTCGAGCTCGGGTAACCCAGGTCGCAATGGGAGCCGCGCACGAAAGCGGCGTCGCGAGACGCGTTCGCGGTCGCTAGTCGCACGAGCTCGGCAACCGCGTCAGCCGGCGCGGAGTTCGGGATGCCGACGGCTAAGTGGGTACCGCTGCTCGGATGTTCGCCGTTTTTGGCCGAGTGAGTGCTGGCACTCCGGTGAAGCCAAGGAGCGCCAATTCGTGCACGATATCGGCGTCTTTCGACGTGCCCGCCGGCCACCGCCGCACGAGTACGGCAAACCGCGTCTGCCGGGGCGGGGTTTGCGACGCGTACGCAATAGTGGGAACCGTCGCTCGGATGTTCGTCGTCTTTGGCCGAGCGAGTGCTGGCACTCCGGCGAAGCGAAACGGGGCCGATTCGGGCACGATATCGGCGTATTTCGACGTGCTCGCCGGCGACCGTCGCACGAGTACGGCAAAGCGCGTCTGCCGGGGCGAGGTTTGCGACGCCGACGAAAAAGTGGGAAGCGCCGCTCGGATCTTCGCCGTTTTTGCAGGAGTGAGTGGCGGCCCTCCTGCGAGACCAAGAAGCATCGACTCGCGCACGATATCGGTGTCTTTCGACGTGCCCGCCGGCCACCGCCGCACGAGTACGGCAAACCGCGTATGCCGGGGCGGGGTTGGCGACGCCGACGCAAAAGTGGGAACCGCCACTAGGATGTTCGCCGTTTTTGGCAGAGTGAGTGCTGGCACTCCGGCGAAGCGAAAGAGCGCGAATGCGCCCACGAAAGTGGCGTGTTTGGACGTGCTTGACGACGACCACCGCAGGAAAACGAAAAACCACGTCAGCCGGGGCGAGCGACCCATGGCGGTCTGGGTGCTTATCGCTGCTATTATAGGGGCACCCCGGCAGACGCAAAAAAAAAAAATTTTTTCGACATTCTTTTTTGCTCGTCGACCTCGGGTGACCCAGGTCGCAGTGGGAGCCGCGCACGAAAGCGGCGTCGCGAGACGGCTTCGCGGTCGCTAGTCGCACGAGCTCGGCAACCGCGTCTGCCGGGGCGGAGTTCGGGACGCCGACGGCTAAGTGGGAACCGCCGCTCGGATGTTCGCCGTTTGTGGCCGAGTGAGTGCTGGCACTCCGGCGAAGCCAAACGGGGCCGATTCCGGCACGATATCGGCGTCTTTCTACGTGCTCGCCGGCGACCGTCGCACGAGTACGGCAAAGTGCGTCTGCCGGGGCGGGGTTTGCGACGCGTACGCAATAGTGAGAACCGTCGCTCGGATGTTCGTCGTCTTTCGCCGAGCCAGTGCTGGCACTCCGGCGAAGCCGAACGGAGCCGATTCGGGCACGATATCGGCGTCTTTCCACGTGCTCGCCGGCGACCGTCGCACGAGTACGGTAAACCGCGTCAGCCGGGGCGGAGTTCGGGACGCCGATGCGAAAGTGGGAAGCGCCGCTCGGATCTTCGCCGTTTTTGGAGGAGTCAGTGGCGGCACTCCGGTGAAGCCAAGGTGCGCCAATTCGCGCACGATATCGGCGTCTTTCGACGTGCCCGCCGGCCACCGTCGCACGAGTACGGCAAACCTCGTCTGCCGGGGCGGGGTTTGCGACGCCGACGCAAAAGTGGGAACCGCCGCTCGGATGTTCGCCGTTTTTGGCAGAGTGAGTGCTGGCACTCCGGCGAAGCGAAAGAGCGTGAATGCGCCCACGAAAGTAGCGTATTTGGACGTGCTTGACGGCGACCGCCGCAGGAGTACGAAAAACCACGTCAGCCGGGGCGAGCGACCCACGGCGGTCTGGGTGCATATCGCTGCTATTATAGGGGCACCCCGGCAGACGCAGAAAGACAAAAAAAAATGGGGACATGGCGTGCGTCACCGTGCGGCTTCGCAGCGTTGCCGAAGTCGCCGAGCCCTTCGACTGAGCCGAACGGCGGACAGGGAACGTTGGTCGGCCGTTCTAACCTGTCGGTGCCACGCCGAGACGTCGTTAAGGAAAACCGCGTCGTGGGCCTCTACGACGCCGTCGAGTCGTTGTACGTTTGGTGTCCAGCGTGTCGGCAGCGAGTAGCGGACACGTCGTTCACGACTTCGGTCTTTCGCAGTCGACGCGAACTTGCGGAGAGTCGTGGTGCCTCACGTTTTCGGCAGAAACCGCGGCGGAATTTTCCCGTGCGTGCGCGTACGACCTCGGTGCTGTGCCGTCAGCGTAGTGTTGCACAAACTCGTGGCCTACCCAAGGTGCGGTACGTTTGCGGCCGTATCCTCGGTGGGAATTTCGTGAGTAGGGTCGCAAATTCTACGACCTCGGCGGGTTTGAGAGCGACGTAGACTTGTGGCACGCTCAACGTGCCACACGTTTCGGGGCACACCCGCGGTGAAATTTTCTCGAGTACGCTCGTATTAGTGCCCAAGGAGGTCTGGGTACTTATCGCTGCTATTATGTGGGGGATCTCGTGAGCGGCGTACGCGAAAGCGACCGGGTGTCTGATATGCGGCGGGCTTCGGCCTCGTCAAGCGTGTCCTCGGGTCTGCTCCAGGGGAATCCACGGCAGTCGTCTGCAGCCTCATCCGCTTGATGCGTTAGGGGCTGGTTGTCGGACGGTGCCGTTTTACCACGATATCGAGGTGTGTTCCGTGTCGTCCTCGGGCGATTCAGATGCGAAAGCGCCGAAGACGCGGGCGTGACCCGTCGTCTGGCGGCTTTGCAGTCTCGGCTCCGTTGCTAGTTCCGGCCGGTCCACCGACAGTGCAGCGGGCTTGGGCAACCCGCACGGCGCGACCGAGTCGATGCAACGAAAAAGAGCGAGCATGAACGTGCTTCTTGCCGCACGGCTCCCACTCGTCTTTCGGGAAGGTTGTGCCGTAGCGAGCTCGAACGCCGTCATCTCGGAGTGCAAAATAAGCGTGTTGGGGCGCCTGAAGGTGGCCTCCGCCGCACACAGACTGCGTCCGGCCCGCCGAAGGCGAGGACGGACGCGCAGTCGAACGATTACCTGGTTGATCCTGCCAGTAATCATATGCTTGTCTCAAAGATTAAGCCATGCATGTCTAAGTACATGCCGAAATAAGGCGAAACCGCGAATGGCTCATTAAATCAGTTATGGTTCCTTAGATCGTTTCTTCCTACTTGGATAACTGTGGCAATTCTAGAGCTAATACATGCAGTGAGCCTGGAGCCCTTTGGGTAACGGGTGCTTTTATTAGACCAAGATCGATCGGGTTTCGGCCCGTATTGTGTGGTGACTCTGGATAACTTTATGCTGATCGCATGGCCACGAGCCGGCGACGTTTCTTTCAAGTGTCTGCCTTATCAACTTTCGATGGTAGGTTACTTGCTTACCATGGTTGTTACGGGTAACGGAGAATCAGGGTTCGATTCCGGAGAGGGAGCCTGAGAAACGGCTACCACATCCAAGGAAGGCAGCAGGCGCGCAAATTACCCACTCCCGGCACGGGGAGGTAGTGACGAAAAATAACAATACGGGACTCTTTTGAGGCCCCGTAATTGAAATGAGTGCACTCTAAATCCTTTAACGAGGATCAATTGGAGGGCAAGTCTGGTGCCAGCAGCCGCGGTAATTCCAGCTCCAATAGCGTATACTAAAGCTGCTGCGGTTAAAAAGCTCGTAGTTGGATCTCAGTTCCAGACGAGTAGTGCATCTACCCGATGCGACGGCTCGGACTGAACATCATGCCGGTTCTTTCTTGGTGCACTTCATTGTGTGCCTCGAGATGGCCGGTGCTTTTACTTTGAAAAAATTAGAGTGCTCAACGCAGGTGAGTCGCCTGAATAAACTTGCATGGAATAATAGAACAAGACCTCGTTTCTGTTCTGTTGGTTTTTGGAATACGAGGTAATGATTAAGAGGGACGGACGGGGGCATTCGTATTGCGGCGCTAGAGGTGAAATTCTTGGACCGTCGCAAGACGAACTACTGCGAAAGCATTTGCCAAGAATGTTTTCATTGATCAAGAACGAAAGTCAGAGGTTCGAAGGCGATCAGATACCGCCCTAGTTCTGACCATAAACGATGCCAACCAGCGATCCGCCTGAGTTACTCAAATGACTCGGCGGGCAGCTTCCGGGAAACCAAAGTATTTGGGTTCCGGGGGAAGTATGGTTGCAAAGCTGAAACTTAAAGGAATTGACGGAAGGGCACCACCAGGAGTGGAGCCTGCGGCTTAATTTGACTCAACACGGGAAAACTTACCCGGCCCGGACACTGGGAGGATTGACAGATTGAGAGCTCTTTCTTGATTCGGTGGATGGTGGTGCATGGCCGTTCTTAGTTGGTGGAGCGATTTGTCTGGTTAATTCCGATAACGAACGAGACTCTAGCCTATTAAATAGGTGCGGGGTTCCCAGCACCTTACAACCTTCTTAGAGGGACAAGCGGCTCCTAGCCGCACGAAACAGAGCAATAACAGGTCTGTGATGCCCTTAGATGTCCGGGGCCGCACGCGCGCTACACTGAAGGAAGCAGCGTGTCTTTATCCCTGTCTGAAAAGACTGCGTAACCCGTGGAACTTCTTTCGTGATTGGGATAGGGGCTTGCAATTGTTCCCCTTGAACGAGGAATTCCCAGTAAGCGCGAGTCATAAGCTCGCGTTGATTACGTCCCTGCCCTTTGTACACACCGCCCGTCGCTACTACCGATTGAATGATTTAGTGAGGTCTTCGGACCGATGTCCGGCGCGGCCTTTCGGTTGCGCCGGTCTGTTGGAAAGATGACCAAACTTGATCATTTAGAGGAAGTAAAAGTCGTAACAAGGTTTCCGTAGGTGAACCTGCGGAAGGATCATTAACGGATTGTGAAGGGTGAGCGCCTCAGCTGCGTCTGCGCCCGACACTTTCTGCCGCTGACCCCGTTTGGACGCGGGGTCGGCTTTTCCCCACGGGGCTGCCTGAATGTGGAGCGGCACCCCGTGACAAATTGTTGCGCCCAGCGGACGCCAACACCGCGACCTTGGACGGTCGGCCAGGTGGCGGACGCGGGTACAAACGGCGCAACGCACTCATAGGTCGGCTTTCGACCCGCCACTGCACCGTGGCTCGAAGCGCTCGAAATGCGCGACCCGACCGCTGCGGGACCGCCTAGTACTGTAAACAGGAGCGGCGGAGCGCGAACGGCGAGTCGTGGTTACGTCGGTAGAAGGCGAGGCTGCGCGTTCCCGAAACGCCAGCCGAGTGCCCTCCCGACCGTTCGAGCGTGCAAGAACGAGACCCGACAATCGCGCGGCGACTGCCAAGTACGAGAGGAACGGCACAAGCGTCGGCGGTCGGTCAAGGAACTGGCGATGTGACGGGTCCGCTGTGCACCAGTGCATACCGTCCCGCCGTCCGCGGCAAGCGCCTCCGCGTCCTCGGGTGACGGAGGCTGCCGGTCGGTTCTTGCAGGCGAGGGATCTCGCTGGCACCGGTTCGCGTTGACGCGCGGCCGGTCATGGCACGGCGATGCGACGGCCGAGGTGCGCAGTACTCGATGGAGGAACCGCACGCTCCGATGACCGTCCCGCCCTCCGCGGCGTATGCGTACCGACCGTAATGGTTGCAGCAGCGCCGGCCGGCTTTTGAATTCGCCACACGAAACACGGTGCGAGATCGCGGTTAGGGGAGCGTCGACGTTGCCAGGCGTTTTGCTTGCTGCCGAGGGAAAGGCGGCACGGCCACGTCGCGCTCGTCGCGATTAGCGGGTCTGCGCGCTTTGGGAAGGTGCCGCAACGACTTGCCGAAAGAGGAAGCACGGAAGAACGAGGGACTTGGACGTCCCGACAATTGAACGCACTTGCGGCCAGGCCCTTGCTGGCTTCGTTCTTCCGCCTCGAGTAGGCTCGTACGCGGCTCCGGCGCCGGAAGTGGTCCTTGGCACCGACTTCGGTGGACGTGGGAAGTGCCGCGCAAGTACGGCGCGCCTGGCTCCACCTGTTGGCCAAAGTAGGCAGCCGGATCGGCATTTTGGTGTGCGGTGGCAAACCGTGGATGCGAAAAAAGCTTGTGCGATTTCGTGGAACAAAAAGCGGGGGTCCCCCTTTTTATGCGGAGGAGACCGACCCGCCCGCCGTGGTGAACCGCGACGCCACGGTAAAAACGGGAGAGGCTTGTCGATGGGACCGTGCATCCCGCGCTCCACGGAGGCCGGGAGGCGGCCGCCCGAGGAAATGTGTAGCCGTCGAGGCCCGCATCTGCGTGCACTCTTATCCAAATGGGTGTACCGCAGGCATTTTCTGGTTAGGCGGGCCAATGAGAGCGAGC
>NW_027464782.1:205000-215000 GCF_043290135.1 Rhipicephalus microplus
CGAACTTGTGCCACGAGCAACAGGTCACTAAAAGCCTATAGATGACGGTGTTGGAGGAAAAGAAAAATATCGAGAAAGCACTGCGGTGTGCCGTGCGTAGGGACGGGCGCGCGTGCCACATGCCGCCGAAATATGGGTGTCGGAGAAAACAGAGTGCCGCGCGTAACGAGGGGCGCGCGTGTTACAGAGAGATGTGCCCAAACGCATGAAAGTGTACGCAGGTGTCCTAAGGCAGTTTTTTTTTTCCTCATTTTGATGTCGCCCCGGCTGACGCGGTTTTCGTTTTTCCGTGCCGCCCCGGCTGACGCGGTTTTCGTTTTTCCGTGCCGCCCCGGCTGACGCAGTTTTTGCGCCGCCCCGGCTGACGCGGTTTTCGCGCCGCCCCGGCTGACGCGGTTTTTGCGTCGCCCCGGCTGACGCGGTTCGGACTTTGCACTTTTTGGCTCACCCTGGCTGGCGGCCCACTCACTCGATCGCCAGGTCTGTTTGCCCCGGTGGTTCCACCGCCAGGCTTAAGCGCGAACTTTTTTTGTTTGTTTTCTTTTGATTAAGCGCAAGCTTTTTTCTTTGTTTTCTTTTGATTAAGCGCGGGCTTTTTTCTTTGTTTTTTTTTGCATTCGCCCCGGCAGACGCGGTTTTTTGCGCCGCCCCGGCTGACGCGGTTTTTGCTGCCCCGGCTGACGCAGTTCGGACTTAGCACTTTTCGGCTGTGCCTGGCTGGCGGCCCACTCACTCGATCGCCATGTCTGTTTGCCACAGTTTTCCCGGTGGTGCCGCACCCGGGCTCGCCCCGGCTGACGCAGTTTTCGCGCCGCCCCGGCTGACGCGGTTTCGTGCCGCCCCGGCAGACGCGGTTTTCGCGCCGCCCCGGCTGACGCGGTTTCGTGCCGCCCCGGCAGACGCAGTTCGGACTTAGCACTTTTCGGCTGTGCCTGGCTGGCGGCCCACTCACTCGATCGCCATGTCTGTTTGCCACAGTTTTCCCGGTGGTGCCGCACCCGGGCTCGCCCCGGCAGACGCGTTTTTTTTTCTTTCGCCCCGGCTGACGCAGTTTTCGCGCCGCCCCGGCAGACGCGGTTTTCGCGCCGCCCCGGCTGACGCGGTTTCGTGCCGCCCCGGCAGACGCAGTTCGGACTTAGCACTTTTCGGATGTGCCTGGCTGGCGGCCCACTCACTCGATCGCCATGTCTGTTTGCCACAGTTTTCCCGGTGGTGCCGCACCCGGGCTCGCCCCGGCAGACGCGTTTTTTTTTTCTTTCGCCCCGGCTGACGCAGTTTTCGCGCCGCCCCGGCTGACGCGGTTTTCGCGCCGCCCCGGCAGACGCGGTTTTTTGCGCCGCCCCGGCTGACGCGGTTTTTTGCCGCCCCGGCTGACGCAGTTCGGACTTAGCACTTTTTGGCTGAGCCTGGCTGGCGGCCCACTCACTCGATCGCCATGTCTGTTTGCCACAGTTTTCCCGGTGGTGCCGCACCCGGGCTCGCCCCGGCTGACGCAGTTTTCGCGCCGCCCCGGCTGACGCGGTTTCGTGCCGCCCCGGCAGACGCGGTTTTTGCGCCGCCCCGGCTGACGCGGTTTTTGCCGCCCCGGCTGACGCAGTTCGGACTTGGCACTTTTCGGCTGTGACTGGCTGGCGGCCCACTCACTCGATCGCCATGTCTGTTTGCCACAGTTTTCCCGGTGGTGCCGCACCCGGGCTTGCCCCGGCAGACGCGTTTTTTTTTCTTTCGCCCCGGCTGACGCAGTTTTCGCGCCGCCCCGGCTGACGCGGTTTCGTGCCGCCCCGGCAGACGCGGTTTTTTGCGCCGCCCCGGCTGACGCGGTTTTTGCCGCCCCGGCTGACGCAGTTCGGACTTTGCACTTTTTGGCTGAGCCTGGCTGGCGGCCCACTCACTCGATCGCCATGTCTGTTTGCCACAGTTTTCCCGGTGGTGCCGCACCCGGGCTCGCCCCGGCAGACGCGTTTTTTTTTCCTTCGCCCCGGCAGACGTGGTCCCCCCCCCCTCCGTCTTTCTTTTTGTTTTTTTTTTCGCCGCGGCTGAAGTGGATTTTTCGGTGCCTCGACGCCCCGGTAGTCGCGGTTTTTCCGTTTCCGCACGGCCCCGGCTGACGCTGCTCGGTCACAGTCGCCTTTTGTGGTGATTGCAGACTTCTTGAGCGCGGGTGTTTTTTTTTTTTGTTGTTGTTGTTGTTTTATTACGCATTCGCTCCAGCAGACGCTGTTTAGACTTTTTGTTTCCTCTTTTATCCTGCGACGAGGTGACGAGGTTTATTCGGTGCCCCGCCGCCCCGGCTGAAGTGATTTTTCCTGTCCCGTGCCACCCCGGCTGACGCGGTTGGGACTTCGCGTTTGTTCGGCCGCCACGGGTTTTGGCGCACTCGCTCGGTTGCTTGTTGTTGCCACTTGTTGCGAACCCAGGTTTCTTGAGCGAGCGCGGGCGTTTTTTCTTCCTTTCTTTCTTTGTTCTATGTGTTAGCGAATCGGCCTTTAATATCACACGAGGACTCACAACCAACAATTTTCAGTTTGAAGTGTAAAAAATCTGCAGGTGTTGACGTAACTGACTTGCCCCGTACCCTTGAGTACATCCATGAAGTTCTCGTAGTACTACTAAATCGCATTATTCCAAGTGGAGAAATTCCCATAAACTTGCAAACCTCTACACGAAAATCGGTGCGCGTGATAAAGTTGAAAATTATCGTCCGATATCAAATGTGCCTTCTATAACACAAATTCTAGGAAAAAAAAAACACTTGTTCGCCGTTTTCTGCGCCGTGACTGGCAGCACTCCGGCGAAGCGAAACGGGGTCGATTCGAGCACGATATCGGCGTCTTTCGACGTGCTCGCCGGCGACCGTCGCACGAGAACGTCGCACGAGCGCGTCTGCCGGGGCGCCGTTTGCGAAGCCGACGCAAAAGTGGGAACCGCCGCTCGGATGATCGCCGCTTTCGGCAGAGTGAGTGTTGGCACTCCGGGGAAGCGAAACAGCGTGAATGCGCCCACGAAATCGGCGTATTTTGAAGTGCCCGCCGGCGACCGTCGCACGAGTACGGTAAACCGCGTCAGCCGGGGCGTAGTTCGGGACGCCGACGAAAAAGTGGGAAGCGCAACTCGGATCTTCGCCGTTTTTGCAGGAGTGAGTGGCGGCCCTCCTGCGAGACCAAGAAGCATCGATTCGTGCACGAATTCGGCGCCTTTCGACGTGATCGCCGGCGACCGTCGCTCGAGTAGGGCAAACCGCGTCTGCCGGGGCGGGCTTCGGGACGCCGATGCGAAAGTGGGAAACGCTGCTCGGATGTTCGCCGTTTTTGGCCGAGTGAGTGCTGGCACTCGGGCGAAGCCAAACGGGGCCGATTACGGCACGATATCGGCGTCTTTCGACGTGCCCGCCGGCGACCGTCGCACGAGTACGGTAAACCGCGTCAGCCCGGGCGGAGTTCGGGACGCCGATGCGAAAGTGGAGAATGCCGCTCGGATCTTCGCCGTTTTTGGAGGAGTGAGTGGCGGCACTCCGGAGAAGCCAAGGAGCGCCAATTAGCGCACGATATCGGCGTCTTTCGACGCGCTCGCCGGCGACCGTCGCACGAGTAGGGCAAACCGCGTCTGCCGGGGCGGGGTTTACGACGCCGACGCAAAAGTGGGAACCGCCGCTCGGATGTTGGCCGTTTTTGGCAGAGTGAGTGCTGGCACTCCGGCGACGCGAAAGAGCGCGAATGCGCCCACGAAAGTGGCGTATTTGGACGTGCTTGACGGCGACCACTGCAGGAGTACGAAAAACCACGTCAGCCGGGGCGAGCGACCCACGGCGGTCTGGGTGCTTATCGCTGCTATTATAGGGGCACCCCGGCAGACGCAGAAAAAAAAATTTTTTTTTCGACCTTCTTTTTTGCTGGTCGAGCTCGGGTAACCCAGGTCGCAATGGGAGCCGCCAACGAAAGCGGCGTCGCGAGACGCGTTCGCGGTCGCTAGTCGCACGAGCTCGGCAACCGCGTCAGCCGGCGCGGAGTTCGGGATGCCGACGGCTAAGTGGGTACCGCTGCTCGGATGTTCGCCGTTTTTGGCCGAGTGAGTGCTGGCACTCCGGTGAAGCCAAGGAGCGCCAATTCGTGCACGATATCGGCGTCTTTCGACGTGCCCGCCGGCCACCGCCGCACGAGTACGGCAAACCGCGTCTGCCGGGGCGGGGTTTGCGACGCGTACGCAATAGTGGGAACCGTCGCTCGGATGTTCGTCGTCTTTGGCCGAGCGAGTGCTGGCACTCCGGCGAAGCGAAACGGGGCCGATTCGGGCACGATATCGGCGTATTTCGACGTGCTCGCCGGCGACCGTCGCACGAGTACGGCAAAGCGCGTCTGCCGGGGCGAGGTTTGCGACGCCGACGAAAAAGTGGGAAGCGCCGCTCGGATCTTCGCCGTTTTTGCAGGAGTGAGTGGCGGCCCTCCTGCGAGACCAAGAAGCATCGACTCGCGCACGATATCGGTGTCTTTCGACGTGCCCGCCGGCCACCGCCGCACGAGTACGGCAAACCGCGTATGCCGGGGCGGGGTTGGCGACGCCGACGCAAAAGTGGGAACCGCCACTAGGATGTTCGCCGTTTTTGGCAGAGTGAGTGCTGGCACTCCGGCGAAGCGAAAGAGCGCGAATGCGCCCACGAAAGTGGCGTGTTTGGACGTGATTGACGACGACCACCGCAGGAAAACGAAAAACCACGTCAGCCGGGGCGAGCGACCCATGGCGGTCTGGGTGCTTATCGCTGCTATTATAGGGGCACCCCGGCAGACGCAAAAAAAAAAATTTTTTTTCGACATTCTTTTTTGCTCGTCGACCTCGGGTGACCCAGGTCGCAGTGGGAGCCGCGCACGAAAGCGGCGTCGCGAGACGGCTTCGCGGTCGCTAGTCGCACGAGCTCGGCAACCGCGCCTGCCGGGGCGGAGTTCGGGACGCCGACGGCTAAGTGGGAACCGCCGCTCGGATGTTCGCCGTTTGTGGCCGAGTGAGTGCTGGCACTCTGGCGAAGCCAAACGGGGCCGATTCCGGCACGATATCGGCGTCTTTCTACGTGCTCGCCGGCGACCGTCGCACGAGTACGGCAAAGTGCGTCTGCCGGGGCGGGGTTTGCGACGCGTACGCAGTAGTGAGAACCGTCGCTCGGATGTTCGTCGTCTTTCGCCGAGCCAGTGCTGGCACTCCGGCGAAGCCGAACGGAGCCGATTCGGGCACGATATCGGCGTCTTTCCACGTGCTCGCCGGCGACCGTCGCACGAGTACGGTAAACCGCGTCAGCCGGGGCGGAGTTCGGGACGCCGATGCGAAAGTGGGAAGCGCCGCTCGGATCTTCGCCGTTTTTGGAGGAGTCAGTGGCGGCACTCCGGTGAAGCCAAGGTGCGCCAATTCGCGCACGATATCGGCGTCTTTCGACGTGCCCGCCGGCCACCGTCGCACGAGTACGGCAAACCTCGTCTGCCGGGGCGGGGTTTGCGACGCCGACGCAAAAGTGGGAACCGCCGCTCGGATGTTCGCCGTTTTTGGCAGAGTGAGTGCTGGCACTCCGGCGAAGCGAAAGAGCGTGAATGCGCCCACGAAAGTAGCGTATTTGGACGTGCTTGACGGCGACCGCCGCAGGAGTACGAAAAACCACGTCAGCCGGGGCGAGCGACCCACGGCGGTCTGGGTGCATATCGCTGCTATTATAGGGGCACCCCGGCAGACGCAGAAAGACAAAAAAAAATGGGGACATGGCGTGCGTCACCGTGCGGCTTCGCAGCGTTGCCGAAGTCGCCGAGCCCTTCGACTGAGCCGAACGGCGGACAGGGAACGTTGGTCGGCCGTTCTAACCTGTCGGTGCCACGCCGAGACGTCGTTAAGGAAAACCGCGTCGTGGGCCTCTACGACGCCGTCGAGTCGTTGTACGTTTGGTGTCCAGCGTGTCGGCAGCGAGTAGCGGACACGTCGTTCACGACTTCGGTCTTTCGCAGTCGACGCGAACTTGCAGAGAGTCGTGGTGCCTCACGTTTTCGGCAGAAACCGCGGCGGAATTTTCCCGTGCGTGCGCGTACGACCTCGGTGCTGTGCCGTCAGCGTAGTGTTGCACAAACTCGTGGCCTACCCAAGGTGCGGTACGTTTGCGGCCGTATCCTCGGTGGGAATTTCGTGAGTAGGGTCGCAAATTCTACGACCTCGGCGGGTTTGAGAGCGACGTAGACTTGTGGCACGCTCAACGTGCCACACGTTTCGGGGCACACCCGCGGTGAAATTTTCTCGAGTACGCTCGTATTAGTGCCCAAGGAGGTCTGGGTACTTATCGCTGCTATTATGTGGGGGTTCTCGTGAGCGGCGTACGCGAAAGCGACCGGGTGTCTGATATGCGGCGGGCTTCGGCCTCGTCAAGCGTGTCCTCGGGTCTGCTCCAGGGGAATCCACGGCAGTCGTCTGCAGCCTCATCCGCTTGATGCGTTAGGGGCTGGTTGTCGGACGGTGCCGTTTTACCACGATATCGAGGTGTGTTCCGTGTCGTCCTCGGGCGATTCAGATGCGAAAGCGCCGAAGACGCGGGCGTGACCCGTCGTCTGGCGGCTTTGCAGTCTCGGCTCCGTTGCTAGTTCCGGCCGGTCCACCGACAGTGCAGCGGGCTTGGGCAACCCGCACGGCGCGACCGAGTCGATGCAACGAAAAAGAGCGAGCATGAACGTGCTTCTTGCCGCACGGCTCCCACTCGTCTTTCGGGAAGGTTGTGCCGTAGCGAGCTCGAACGCCGTCATCTCGGAGTGCAAAATAAGCGTGTTGGGGCGCCTGAAGGTGGCCTCCGCCGCACACAGACTGCGTCCGGCCCGCCGAAGGCGAGGACGGACGCGCAGTCGAACGATTACCTGGTTGATCCTGCCAGTAATCATATGCTTGTCTCAAAGATTAAGCCATGCATGTCTAAGTACATGCCGAAATAAGGCGAAACCGCGAATGGCTCATTAAATCAGTTATGGTTCCTTAGATCGTTTCTTCCTACTTGGATAACTGTGGCAATTCTAGAGCTAATACATGCAGTGAGCCTGGAGCCCTTTGGGTAACGGGTGCTTTTATTAGACCAAGATCGATCGGGTTTCGGCCCGTATTGTGTGGTGACTCTGGATAACTTTGTGCTGATCGCATGGCCACGAGCCGGCGACGTTTCTTTCAAGTGTCTGCCTTATCAACTTTCGATGGTAGGTTACTTGCTTACCATGGTTGTTACGGGTAACGGAGAATCAGGGTTCGATTCCGGAGAGGGAGCCTGAGAAACGGCTACCACATCCAAGGAAGGCAGCAGGCGCGCAAATTACCCACTCCCGGCACGGGGAGGTAGTGACGAAAAATAACAATACGGGACTCTTTTGAGGCCCCGTAATTGAAATGAGTACACTCTAAATCCTTTAACGAGGATCAATTGGAGGGCAAGTCTGGTGCCAGCAGCCGCGGTAATTCCAGCTCCAATAGCGTATACTAAAGCTGCTGCGGTTAAAAAGCTCGTAGTTGGATCTCAGTTCCAGACGAGTAGTGCATCTACCCGATGCGACGGCTCGGACTGAACATCATGGCGGTTCTTTCTTGGTGCACTTCATTGTGTGCCTCGAGATGGCCGGTGCTTTTACTTTGAAAAAATTAGAGTGCTCAACGCAGGCGAGTCGCCTGAATAAACTTGCATGGAATAATAGAACAAGACCTCGTTTCTGTTCTGTTGGTTTTTGGAATACAAGGTAATGATTAAGAGGGACGGACGGGGGCATTCGTATTGCGGCGCTAGAGGTGAAATTCTTGGACCGTCGCAAGACGAACTACTGCGAAAGCATTTGCCAAGAATGTTTTCATTGATCAAGAACGAAAGTCAGAGGTTCGAAGGCGATCAGATACCGCCCTAGTTCTGACCATAAACGATGCCAACCAGCGATCCGCCTGAGTTACTCAAATGACTGGGCGGGCAGCTTCCGGGAAACCAAAGTATTTGGGTTCCGGGGGAAGTATGGTTGCAAAGCTGAAACTTAAAGGAATTGACGGAAGGGCACCACCAGGAGTGGAGCCTGCGGCTTAATTTGACTCAACACGGGAAAACTTACCCGGCCCGGACACTGGGAGGATTGACAGATTGAGAGCTCTTTCTTGATTCGGTGGATGGTGGTGCATGGCCGTTCTTAGTTGGTGGAGCGATTTGTCTGGTTAATTCCGATAACGAACGAGACTCTAGCCTATTAAATAGGTGCGGGGTTCCCAGCACCTTACAACCTTCTTAGAGGGACAAGCGGCTCCTAGCCGCACGAAACAGAGCAATAACAGGTCTGTGATGCCCTTAGATGTCCGGGGCCGCACGCGCGCTACACTGAAGGAAGCAGCGTGCCTTTATCCCTGTCTGAAAAGACTGGGTAACCCGTGGAACTTCTTTCGTGATTGGGATAGGGGCTTGCAATTGTTCCCCTTGAACGAGGAATTCCCAGTAAGCGCGAGTCATAAGCTCGCGTTGATTACGTCCCTGCCCTTTGTACACACCGCCCGTCGCTACTACCGATTGAATGATTTAGTGAGGTCTTCGGACCGATGTCCGGCGCGGCCTTTCGGTTGCGCCGGTCTGTTGGAAAGATGACCAAACTTGATCATTTAGAGGAAGTAAAAGTCGTAAAAAGGTTTCCGTAGGTGAACCTGCGGAAGGATCATTAACGGATTGTGAAGGGTGAGCGCCTCAGCTGCGTCTGTGCCCGACACTTTCTGCCGCTGACCCCGTTTGGACGCGGGGTCGGCTTTTCCCCACGGGGCTGCCTGAATGTGGAGCGGCACCCCGTGACAAATTGTTGCGCCCAGCGGACGCCAACACCGCGACCTTGGACGGTCGGCCAGGTGGCGGACGCGGGTACAAACGGCGCAACGCACTCATAGGTCGGCTTTCGACCCGCCACTGCACCGTGGCTCGAAGCGCTCGAAATGCGCGACCCGACCACTGCGGGACCGCCTAGTACTGTAAACAGGAGCGGCGGAGCGCGAACGGCGAGTCGTGGTTACGTCGGTAGAAGGCGAGGCTGCGCGTTCCCGAAACGCCAGCCGAGTGCCCTCCCGACCGTTCGAGCGTGCAAGAACGAGACCCGACAATCGCGCGGCGACTGCCAAGTACGAGAGGAACGGCACAAGCGTCGGCGGTCGGTCAAGGAACTGGCGATGTGACGGGTCCGCTGTGCACCAGTGCATACCGTCCCGCCGTCCGCGGCAAGCGCCTCCGCGTCCTCGGGTGACGGAGGCTGCCGGTCGGTTCTTGCAGGCGAGGGATCTCGCTGGCACCGGTTCGCGTTGACGCGCGGCCGGTCATGGCACGGCGATGCGACGGCCGAGGTGCGCAGTACTCGATGGAGGAACCGCACGCTCCGATGACCGTCCCGCCCTCCGCGGCGTATGCGTACCGACCGTAATGGTTGCAGCAGCGCCGGCCGGCTTTTGAATTCGCCACACGAAACACGGTGCGAGATCGCGGTTAGGGGAGCGTCGACGTTGCCAGGCGTTTTGCTTGCTGCCGAGGGAAAGGTGGCACGGCCACGTCGCGCTCGTCGCGATTAGCGGGTCTGCGCGCTTTGGGAAGGTGCCGCAACGACTTGCCGAAAGAGGAAGCACGGAAGAACGAGGGACTTGGACGTCCCGACAATTGAACGCACTTGCGGCCAGGCCCTTGCTGGCTTCGTTCTTCCGCCTCGAGTAGGCTCGTACGCGGCTCCGGCGCCGGAAGTGGTCCTTGGCACCGACTTCGGTGGACGTGGGAAGTGCCGCGCAAGTACGGCGCGCCTGGCTCCACCTGTTGGCTAAAGTAGGCAGCCGGATCGGCATTTTGGTGTGCGGTGGCAAACCGTGGATGCGAAAAAAGCTTGTGCGATTTCGTGGAACAAAAAGCGGGGGTCCCCCTTTTTATGCGGAGGAGACCGACCCGCCCGCCGTGGTGAACCGCGACGCCACGGTAAAAACGGGAGAGGCTTGTCGATGGGACCGTGCATCCCGCGCT
>NW_027464782.1:220000-237500 GCF_043290135.1 Rhipicephalus microplus
CGTGGGTTGAACGCACTGAAGGCACATTATGCTATGCTCATATGGCCCCCTCTGCTTCCCCAGCTCCCCTTGGTGGTAGGTCGGTGAAGGCGCGCGCTTCAGCCGACAGCCATGGGGTGTCAGCCTGGGTAATGACAGGGGCAAGGCCTAAGGACAGGCGGGTTATTAACTCCCTACCTGACCAAGCGTCTGTTGATGCTGCGGAGGAGCCAAGTTCAAACGTGGCTTCATACGCTGATTCAGGGGAGCCAGTTCTTGGTGCAACCCCTGCGGTCCCCTCCGGTCAACCAGCTCCCCTTGGCACTGATGCGGCGAATGCGCGCGATTCTGCTGACAGTGTCCATGTGGGGTCAGTCTGGATGTCTACGGGGGTAGGACCTAGGGTCAGGAGGAAGTTCGTACTTCCACCCGACTTACGTTCGTCCGATGACGAGGACGAGGGAGGTGAACCTGTGTTCTGCGGGTCGCCCCCCGGAGAAATCACTCAAAGGAGCAGCATGCCAAAGCGTTCGGGCAACAAGCCCACAGAGGAAGGTTCTGAGAACGGAGCAGCTACCGGCTGTTCCGAAAATGCCGCCCCGGCTGACGCGAATATGACAGGCCACATATCAACCATGACAACGACATTCCAATGTCCAGAATGTACTGCAACCTTTGGTAGCAAGATTGGCCTGAGCCAGCATCGCCGGCATCGGCATTTTGAAGAATACAACGAAGATGTGAATCTGGCCAGACTCAAGCCCAGATGGAAAAAGGAGGAGGAGTACCTGATGGCAACTAAGGAGGTTGAATTAAGATCCCAGAAGGTCCGGGACATCAATGCACAGCTACTAAGAGCGTTTCCGCACCGCACGCTGCACAGCATTAAATCGCACAGAAGGCAGGAAGGTTACAAGAGGCTGGTGGAAGACCTACAGAACAGACTCTACCCAAGAAGCACTCAGGAGGTGCTAGCCGACATTGGGGAGCAAGCTGTTGAGGACGCCTCCCTGGTCATCCCCGAGGTAAATCACCGTGAGGTGATTGAGGCTGAGCTAAGAGGTCTAACAACAAAACCTCCGCCAAGAGCGTACCAAGCATACAAGCTATGGGAGCTTGCAAAGAGATTCCTCGACAGGGAGGATATAACGATAGCTCTTAATGCCTACCTAAGGGAGGTGTTCGCTTCGGACTTGCGTCCGCATGGTCGCCAACCTCTTCCACCTGTTCAAGAAAGTCGCAGGAAGAAAAAGAAGCGGGAATACGCCTTGACACAACAACTCTTCAGACGGAACAGGACACAGTGTGCAAGACAGATTCTGGATGGAGAGGCGGACTCCAAGGTGGAGGATCCCCAAGCTTTTCTAGAAGAATGGAGAGAGATCATGGAGAAAGTGGTGCCTTCATCAGTGTCTCCTGCTATCGAACGCCCGCACAAGGTTATCGATCCTGTGTTCCTTATCACAGAAATGGACATTAAGGCGGCAATGCCCTCATCAAGCTCGGCAGCCGGACCTGATGGCTTTGCGGCGAGGGAACTGCGGAAGGTTCCGCCAGTAATACTCCAGGTTCTACTTAACTTGCTCCTGCTGCTGAAGCGACTTCCACTCTTTCTCACCCAAGCACGAACGATCTTCATTCCCAAAGTTCCTGGTGCTTCAACAGCCTCGCAACACCGCCCAATCTCAATATCTCATGTGCTCCTTAGACTGCTTCATAAGATATATTTCCGAAGGCTGCTTGCTGACCTCGATTTGGACCTGCAGCAGAGGGCATTTTTGCCAGTGGATGGGTGTGCTGAAAACATTCTTCTCCTTGCGACAATCATTGATGAAGCGCGCAAGTCACTGCGACCCTTGTCTCTGGCCTCGCTTGACATTGCGAAGGCTTTCGATAGGGTTGTTTTGCCGGCAATCTTGAGAGCCTTACGCAGAAAAGGGATCTCTGAAGACTTTATCTCGTACATTGAAGACTTTTACCAAAATGCGGTAACAGTGCTGACATTCGGAGGCAAATCGCTGGTCGTCCATCCTACAGTGGGGGTAAGGCAGGGTGATCCCCTTTCACCGCTCCTGTTCAACTTAGTCATTGACGAGTTCTTGGCTGAGCTTGACCCCCAGTTGGCCTTTACCAGTGAGGGGATGAAGGTATCGGCCATGGCATTTGCGGACGATATTATCCTGACCACAGCTACCCACTGGGGCCTCAAGCAGCAAATTGATCGTCTGAATTCATTTCTCGGTGCCAGAGGACTTAGGATTAACGCGGCAAAGTCAACGACCCTAGTCATCGAGCCATCGGGTTGGCAGAAGAGGTCCAAGATCCGAACAGACATTGACTTCTTTGTGAATGGGGAACGTCTGGCAACGACGAACTGCACGTCTACATGGCGCTACTTGGGTGTACACTTCGGTGTCAAGGGCCTTGAGAAGGGTCTAGTAAGAAGACAGTTGGCCATTCTTCTCGAGAGAGTGTCTAAGGCGCCCTTGAAACCTCAGCAGCGTCTGGTTGTGCTTAGGTTTTACCTTTTGCCTCGTTTATACCATCGACTAGTGCTCGGCCCAATTTCGGCGAAAACACTGTTGACAATTGATAGAGTGGTCCGTTCTGCGGTAAGGAGATGGCTGGCGCTGCCTCTAGATGCGCCGCTTGGCTTCTTCTACGCTGCAGTAGAAGAGGGTGGGCTTGGAGTGCCATGCTTTAGAACGGTTGTTCCGGCCATGAGATTACGACGGTACCAGACGGTGGCCCAATCTAGCAATCCAGCGTGCGCTTTTGCAGCCACCCGACCGACAATCACTCAGCTTAAGAGGCAGGCTGACAACCTCACCATTTTCAAGGGCACAAAAATCGGCAACAGTAAGCAGTCCAGAAAGTATTGGGCCCGACAACTCCACATGTCGTTCGATGGTAGACCCCTGCAACAATGCAAGGAAGCACCAGGGTCAACCTCATGGCTAGGAAATGGGACTTCACTCCTCCGTGGTCGAGAGTTTATTGACTTGGCTAAATTTCATGTCGCAGCAGTCCCAAATCTGACTCGTCTACGTAGAGGTCGAGAGTTACCTAAGCAGTGTCGTGCAGGGTGTCAGGCTGAGGAGTCGTTGGGGCACATCCTTCAGAGATGTCACAGAACCCACCACGCTCGCATCAAAAGGCATGACAACATTTTGAGGTACTTGGCAGGTAGGCTGACTGAGCTTGGATGGCAGGTGCAGCAAGAAAGACACTTCAAAACATCACAGGGTACGAAGATCCCGGATCTTGTCATCATAAAGCGGGAGAAATCCCATATCCTGGATGTGCAGGTGGTGAGCACGCGAGTTGAACTTACGGAGGCTCATCACCACAAATGCGATAAATACAAAATCCCTGATCTGCTTTTCCAAGTCTCACCTACGCCTACCGTCTCAAGTGTCACCCTGTCATATAGAGGAACATGGGCGGGTGAATCTGTGAGGACTCTGCAGGAGGTGGGATTGACAAGGAATGACTTCAAAATGATGACGATAAGGTGCCTACAAGGGGGGCTGGCGGCATTTAAAATGCACCAAATGTCGACAGCGGTCGTTCGTCGGGGAGTGGGCTCCCAGGGCTAATCAAGGTCCCAGCACCACAAGTCGGGGTGCGTTCTTTTGGTCCCTCTGCCTTTCAGAGGACAAGTTTTCTTTGATCCTGCATCTCTACCAGTATTGGAGGAGGAGACGCCTATCGTAGGACGGCAGGCAACCCTCAAGTTAATCTCCAAGTGGGTGGATTGTGGTATCTGGAAAAAAAAAAAAAAAAAAAAAAAAAAAAAAATAGCCAAATGCCTCGTCATCTAATTAGTGACGCGCATGAATGGATTAACGAGATTCCCACTGTCCCTATTTACTACTGCCACCTACCGGCCGGCCGAGCTGCAGCCTCACTGGTACCTCCCGCTTCGGGGCCTTCTGCGATCATCAAATCTGTAAGTAGTCCTCTAAATTTGCTCGCATGACCTTATAAAGGCTTGGAGCGTCTCGGGCGATGCGAGACGGGCGTTGAAGCGACCGCAATCTGGCTAAATCAACGACGCACATCGCGGTTAGGGCTAGAGGTAGCAGCCACTGGCCTCACTTCGAACAAATTAGAAATTCGGCAAGAAAAAGTTGTTTCGCACCTTGAAAGCCACTCTCATCGCTCCTGGGACGTTCCGAAGCCTCGCCGCTACCATCTCGGCTTGATTCAGCGAGATACAGGAGATTTATCAGCAAAAATCAACTTTCTTACCACGTGTATGCGCCGGTATGGGGGCTGCCATCTTGGCTGGGCATAACTGTAGAGCCTGCCCCCTGGAGTTCAAAGTTCGATTAAAAAGCAATTGAGCACATTAATTATCCGTGATAGTGTTAAATCGTGCAGAGGAAGGATATAGGGTAGTGAGCTGAATCTGGCCAAATTTCGACCGTCGAGAAGAAATTAACAATTATTTTTTCCCACCATACGACCTTGTGGGGGCCGCCATCTTGTTGTGGGACCCAACCATTTTGAGTATAGCATTCATATCTCGGCTTCTAGAGGCTCTGGGATGATAATTTAGGTGTCAAAAGATTCGTTTAAATGTGGAGATAGACATAAAAAAAAACCGCGAGAGCCTAGCACAATTGAGAACGCCAAAAAAAATTAATTATTCAGGAGACATCTTCAGTGTTGCCTTCCTACTAGTTTTTTTTGGCTAGATTTGGCGGAACATCAGCAATTCACAAAAACAGCTAGGAAACTTCCAACTATTGCAATCCGAACCGAAAAGGGAGGGACACAGGATTACTCGACATCCGTGGCTGCTATTTTGGGTGAGACTACCCTGGTTTCGCTGAAAGGTAAACATGGGAAAGAACAAAAAAAATTCAGTGACAAAAGAGGAAATGTTGAGAAACAGCCCAGCGGTAAAGGCAAAGACGAATATAAAACAACCACTAGAAAAAAGAGCCCCGGGGGCAGTTACCGGAAAAGAGGACCACACTCTAACACCTATAGATGATGGTGATGATCAAGGGAGTTTGACTACAGTTTATTCAGAACATGAAGACGACTGGTGGTCTTCAGATGACGAAGCTCCGGAAACAGGGGAGAACCTCGCACAGGATAGACACCTCAGCTCTAAAACCAGCACAAATAAAGGAAGGGAAAAGGTAAGTAAATCTACACTAGAGGAAAACAAAGAGACACAGTCTCAACCGAATTCGGCACAGGAGAAGACAGATCGTAAGGATCATGAAAAACACAAAGATGAAGGAATAGATCAAGACAGTACAAAGGAGACTTCTAGGGCAAAACAGCTGTTAAAAAAGTTAATGAAAGTGGACAAGTGCTTTATGAAGGCGCTCTTGGCATTGGCGGCTGGAGATCAACAAAAGGAAAAGTTAATAGACAGGATCATGACGGAATTTTCTAGGACAAAAAATTTGGCATTGGAAGCCACCCATGAGGTAGCGAGGCTAGAAGGTGCCAGAGACAAAGAACAAAAGGCAACGACAACGGTCGCATCATATGCGGATGCGGTCAAAGGTAGGACGAGCACGACAACAGAGGGTAACCAAATTTCCCATCTTTCACAAACGCAAAAGGATGAGAATGAAAAACAGAGAGCCAAATTTGCACTTTTAGTCACGTCCGAGACGTTGAACACAGCAGAAGTACAAGCTGCCATAAAAAAAAGGATAGACCCACAGGAGCTCGGGTTAAGTGACCCAGAAATGCGAGAGGGGAAGCGAGGAATGGTAGTGTCAACCTCGTCAAAAGAAGGATTAAAAAACCTAGAAAACCTCATGGAAAACGACCCAGAACTCAGAGCAAGAATGAAAACGCAGAGGCCAAAAAGTAAGAAACCAGAATTAAAGATTATTGGCATAGATGAAGAACTCACATCTGAGGAAATAATTCGGAAACTCATTTCACAGAATAGATTAACATGTACAGAAGAAGATATAAAAATAGTAACCACATGGCAAGGTAAAGAAGGAAAAACGGTAATCGTAAGCTTGGAATACAGAGCTTGGAGACAATTGCAAGGTAAAGAGCAATTAAACATCGGATGGAATAGGTGCCGAGTATTCGACAATACTTATGTTCCAAGATGCACCTTCTGTGCTAAATACGGCCACACACAAAAATGGTGTAGATCTCAGACGCCGCGATGCACTGAGTGTAGTGGCAGACATCACTACAAAGAATGCAGAGTTGAAGATTACCTATGCAGCGCCTGCAAGCAGGACGGGTGGGAACCAGAAATGGTAAGTCATTCCATGATGTCAAGGGCATGCCCTACTTACAAAGCCAGAAGGGAGCAGGAGCTCGACAGAATTCTCCGCCAACTTGAGTTAACAGCACTCTAATTAGACAGGATACGCAAGCGGTATCCAAACGACAACTCCGGGTTTAGACAGTCTTTTCCCTCGTATAAAAAAAAAAAAAAAAGAAAAGAAATGGTGAATACAAAATTAAATTCAACAGAAAAATTAGAAATGATACAGGTTAACTTAGGCAGGTCCTTCAAGGCGAATCAGAATTTAAGCATTTATCAACAAAGGAGAAATCATCATATTTCATTAGTTCAAGAGCCCTATCACTTAAAAGGTAAAATTATACCATGTTCAATAAAAGATAGAATTATTGCGCATGAGGATAACCCAAAAGTTGGCATCATATTCCACTCAAGGGTAACCAACATATTTCCAGTACAAATAGAGGAGGATTTTATTGCAGTAATAATGAAATTTAAGAACAAACAACTTCTCCTAATCAACTGCTATGCAGCACCTAAGGGGAACATAGAGAACCTACTAACTAAAATAGAGAACGTGATTCAAAAAACACACATAGAGAACATTTTAATAACAGGAGATTTTAATGCAAAAAGCCACAGTTGGGGAGGTGACAAACTAGATGATAGAGGGGAATTAGTTTTAGAGTTTATTATTAAAAATAACTTAAACTTAATAAACGACAAGAACAGTGAACCAACATTCCAAAATTCAAGGGGCAAAAGTTGGATCGATCTATCTATTGTTTCAAACAATTTGATTAGGGAAGTTAAAAATTGGAAGGTTTTAAATGAACCTTCATACAGTGATCATAAATTCATCAAAATAGAAATATTCGAAGAGGCCAAATTACAAATGTTTAAAATAACTAAAACAGGGAAACAAAGAGCATTAACAGATTTACTAAAGATGGATTGGGAATTACAATCACGAAATCTGAATAATGTACAGGAGGTCGAGCATTTAATACAAAAATTTTATAATACATTGGAAAACTTATACAAAAAATATGAAAAACGCATTACCAAGGGAAAAGGTCAAGAGAAAAGCTGGTGGAACCTGGAACTAGAAATACAAAGGAAAAAAGTTAGAGCAATGAAAAGACGGTTCAAAAGAAGTCGAGGGGATATAAGAGAAATCTTTAAAGCTCAATATTATGAAGAACATAAATTATATGTAGAAAATATTGCACAGGCGAAAAAGAAGGATTGGGAAAATTTTTTAGCCAAAGTAACGAGGAATCCTTTTAATATAGGATACAAATTAGCCCGGAATCAAATTAAAAAAGCAGTCATTATAAAAAGCATGATAAAAGAGGACGGTTCATCAACAAATTGTCTTACAGAAACAGTCGACTATATTATAAGTAAATTATATGATTTAGCAGGAGAAAACGAAGTAAACGAAACAAAAGTCGAAGAAGAGGAAATAAACAATGACATTGAAGATGATGGGGAGTTTACGCAACAGGAAGTGGAAGCAATAATTAGGAACCTAAAGAAAGATATCGCACCAGGACCGGACAACTTAACAACGGAATTTATTCAATTAATAAATCAAAAGCAAAATACCTTTTTTGTAAATATATTTAATTGTTGTTTAAAACTAGGATATTTTCCTCAGGACTGGAAAGTATCAAAAATAATATTGATCCCCAAAAAGAAAAGTCAGAATACACCTGCAGATTACCGACCAATTGCAATAAACTCAATATTCGGAAAGATCCTAGAAAGCTTACTCAAAGACCGCATATATCACTTCTTATACAAAAACGAATTATTCCCCAAAAATCAATACGGGTTCAAGCACGATACCTCGACAATTCAGGCATTAGAGAACATAAAGAAAAAATTAGACCAAGCTTCTCTAGATAAAGAGGGAGCTTTGATTATATCAATGGATATCAAAAATGCATTCAACACCATTGATAAAAAAGAAATAATTAAGTACTTAGAAGAAAATAATTGCCCAAAAAATTTAATAAAATTAACCAATGCAATCATGACAAATCGAAAAATCTCGTACAAAAACGAAAACATTCAGAAAACGTATTGCCTAAGAAAAGGATCCCCCCAAGGATCCCCATTAAGTCCATTACTATGGACCATAATGATTACAGAGGTACTGAGGGAAATATACCCAGAAAAAACATATGTGCAAGCTTTCGCCGACGATATCACAATAATAATTAAAGGAACATCTAAAAGAAAGCTACAAGATAAAGCAAACCAGACATTAAACATAATACAAAAATGGGGCCTCGAAAAAAAGATTGAATTCAATGCAACAAAAACCGAATTTATGGTTATTAAAGGAAAATATTCAAAAAGCCCACCAATACTTAAATTAGGAGACAATAAAATAAGAAAGGTACAGCAAATGAAAATATTAGGAGTAATCTTAGATGAAAACCTGTCTTTCCTTCCGCATTTAGATTATATAAAAGAGAAAGTGTTCGACTTGTCAATTAACTTAAACAAATTTACAGGTAAAAACAGAGGTATTAAAAACAAACAACTTAGGGAAATATATGTAAGGGGAATGGAAAGAATAATAACTTATGCAGGCCCAGTCTGGTATAGAAACATTGGCACCATAATCAAAAGATTGAAATCAATACAACGGAAACCATTAATATCGATAACTAAAGCCTATAAAACAGTTTCAAATAATGCATTAAACGTCTTAGCTAATGTTCCACCAGTACATCTAAAATTAGAAAAAGAGATAGAACTACACAACATTATCAAAAATGGAAAGCAGTTTATTTGGAATGACAAAATTTTCGATGCGGATTCTATTACTAAAAAAATTGACAAATGGAAAATTCATCCGTCTAAAAGATTAAGATTTAAGTTTAATAAAGAACTCAATCAAGAAACAAATTACAAAATTTTTACAGATGGTTCAAGCAATGAAATTGGAGCTGGGTCAGCTTTTGTAGTTATGAAAGAGCAAAAATTATTAGACACCAAACAATATTCATTACCAAAGTACAGTAACAATTTTGAAGCAGAAGCTATGGCTATAACCAAGGCCATAGAATATATTAGTTTACAACAAAATCGAAGCACCTATCATTTGCTGACAGACAGCCTGTCAGTCCTACAGGGGATAAATAATCCAGAAAACCTCAACCCCTATATATTTAAAATTAAGCAACTGCTCCAAAATGCTTCAGTAAACAACCAAATTATTCTAACATACGTAAAAGGACACAGTGGAAACATCGGCAACGACATAGCAGACGAATTGGCAAAAAAGGCAATAAGATTCGGAGAAGAAGTAGGGGTCCAAATTTCTAAGAATTTTATCAAAAAGGAGTTACAAAAAAAATTGTATCACAAATGGGAACAACTTTGGGCCCAAGACAAAATAGCTCGAAAAAGCTATATACACAATTGGATAAAACATATTAATCAGATTCCAAATCAATTTATTGCAAATTATCAGATTTCACAAATTTTAACAGGACATGGACGGTTTCCTCACTATCTGTTCAGGTTCGGGATAAAACAAAACAGAATCTGCCCTTGCAACATGGAAGAAACAGACATAGAGCATTATTTTACGATTTGTAAACTAACCGAAAAATATAGAGCACAGCTGAAGAGATTGTGTGGAGGCCCTGCTCAGGGAAAACGGGAACTTATTGAAAATGTACAGGCCAGGGCGATCCTGGAGGAGATGGTCGATACGATCAATAATAAACTGTAGGGACGTTACAGAGCATTAGGCAAACTGGGAAAAAAAAAAAAAAAAAATTCCCGGCGGCGATTCCGTCACAAAAAAGAGGGAAAACGAGGCCGATTGCACTGCCACCGTCACCATCACTACGGGGAGGAGAAGTATAAACCCGACCACTTCATCACATTGACACACGCCTCTCCATTTTGGAAAAAAAAAAAAAAAAAAAAAAAAAGAAGGTCTTCAATGCCAATCGGGTTCAACCTTTCCATGGTTGATAAGTTCGACCGGCAGCTCGCTGGTGGACCATAGGAGAGGTGAAGGGCGATCATGATCGGAGTTCTACTCGCCTCTCCCCTCCCTCCTTTCTCGGGATCAATTGACTGCCATCTGGAAGGACATGGTCTCATCTCTTTGGATTCCAACCGAGATCCACAAGTTGTGGTGAGGACTGAGACCTTCCACATGATGGCATGGCGAGTCAACTGAGGCCTCAAGGACAGGCCATCATGGCGGTTCATAATACTGGCCCTCTCGAGATGGTGACCCTAAAAGGACACAGTAACGGCCACTATTCCTACCCTCTTTAGTGGCATGTTCGTAGCCGGGAACTCAAAATTAAAAAAAAAAAAAAAAAAAAAAACGATAATATAATTAATCGATTGTCTCACTCAGGAAGCCTTGGTCTGCCGCGAATCAACGAATGACAATACTGTAGTATAAAAAAGAGAGTGAGAATGAAAAAGAAGAAAACCAGGGAAAAAAAAAAAAAAGGAAAAAAAAAAGAGAAAAAGAAAACGAAAAGAACAAAAAAGAGAATGAAAAAAAGGGATATAAGAAAGAAAGAAAGAAAATAGGAAAAAGGGGAAGGAAAGAGAGGGGAAGGAGAAAAGGAAAAGAAAGAAGAGAGGAAAGAAACAAAAATAAAAAAAAAAAATAAAAAGGAAAAGAAAAAAGAACAAAAATTAGCCCGATAAAATAAGAAACGAAAAATATCAGACAAGAATCTTCAGTGCAAAATATTGATATATTGTTTTGTATTTAGTGAAACTAGACATATATAGCTTTATATTATTATTCTAATTTCAAACATATACATAATGTAAGAGCCTGGGCAGTGGTGAGGAAGCCGTTAACAGGATGACAGGAAAATGAAAGTCATTTAAGCGCCAGCTACTTGGCCTTCGTATAAGGGTTCTTTTTCCCAAACAAGGGAGGGCTTCGGCCCTACCCCAGTGCGGAAGCCAAGACCTGAGCAACAGGGGGGCACATTGGGGACACTTTTGATACTCTAAATTCAAGTTAGAGAAAGTTCTGTTTTTAGCCAAATGCCTTGTCATCTAGTTGGTGACGCGCAAGGGTGGATTGACGGGATTCTCACTGACCCTATCTACTTTAATTCCAAACACATACATAATGTAAGAGCCTGGACCTGGACAGTGGTGAGGAAGCCGTTAACAGGATAAAATCAATATAAACAAAGGACTCTACCTAGACATCGTGATTCAGACCCCAAGACACCACACAATAAAGAAGAACAACAAGACAACAAGAAAGATCATCAAATCTACCTGAAGTACTACCTGAAGACCTACGACACAAGATACAACAGAAGAAGAATTGTTCGTCAAGATGCAAGAAATATTGAATGTAAACTAATTCGGATTGGAACAAGAAGATTGTTAATCAAGATGAAGATGAAGACTATAAACAACATGTATATTACCTACTTTTGTATACAAAATAAATAAATACCCTGAGTTTGCCGGTCGGTCCCTTCGGCCTTCCTTCCGCTGGTGGTAGTAGTCCCCTTTTTCTTTTCTTTTTTCTCTTCTCTTCTCTTCTTTATTTTTCATTCTCAAAATTATTATCTTTTTTTTTTTTTTTTTTTTTTTTTTTCAAATTCGGCAGCCTGCGATACTCCGGTGCAGCAGGCAGGGCATAAAACTTTATGTTCTTTTAAGTAAGTTTAACATAGCCCAACACCACTTTCTGTCCCTATTTACTACTCCAGCCACGGGAGCGGCCGCGTCACAGCACGGGTAAGTGGGCTCTGCACATTTCTACCTATAACTTTGGCAATTTTGGTTTTAGGAGAGTCAGAGTGGTCTCTACTTGTCTGTGAAGTTACAGGGACTCCTACTGCTACAAGTACAGCTATCAATAACGAAAATTTCAAATTTTAGAAGCAGAAAACAGTGGGAATTGGCGAAAACAACAATAGTCGGACCACGTGTTTTTTACGATCGCTTGTAGCTTCGTTATTATTCTACCGAGAGACTTCCTACTTATATAGTTGAGAGTCCTTAGGGTAGACTTGACGCTGCTGAAGTTTGATCGGGCTAGGTATAATAGTTTCTTTGTTATTCCGCAATAAAAATTAGGCCTAATCATTAAAAAAAATTAAATTGATAATATCACCTCGCAAAAGCATTTAAATCTTGTCCGCTTGATATATTAATAAACAGCATCTCATGGGCTACCAGGAGGCCCAATTCCGTACACTCTAGGCCCCTAATTAAGGTGCTAATTAGTAAAAAGCTCATCTCATTAAAACAATTTTTCAAAAAGATCTACAAACGCCACCAGAAAATAGCTAGTACCTTCTTTTAGAGCAAAACAGCCCGGTTTTTCCGTGTAAAAATAATTTTGATAGCTTGAAGCAACCGGTAGTTACAGAGATAGAAAGAATTTAACGAGAAACGTGAATAAACGTGTGGCGCCCGCGTCTTCCCTCGCCCTTGCCCAGAGGAGGAGGGCGGCTCACCGCTCGGGGAAAGGGGGCGCTCATCAGATCGGAGCCTATGAACACGTGTTTTCCTTCTTTTTCTTTTTTTTACGATAGCTTTCAAATACAGGGATAGCCTATGGTGATTTCGCTTTCGCACTCCTCTCGTATTTTGATGAGAGGAACATCCTCCAAAGGTTTGCAAAATTCTAGGATCAATAGAAGTGAAGTTATAGCGGTTTTAGTCACCCCGTGTATTCCTTCCTTAGAAAGCATAGGGCACGGTAGACAATCCTATCCACCACAATCAAAGCAATCTAAGTGCCATCGACGAAAACCGAGTCGACTATTAGATTATACATCCTTGAGTTTATAGAATAACAGAAAATCAAAGTGTATTTTGCCGTAACAACGTGGGAACAAGCGTTCGTAAACTCTACACAAACAGCGTCAAGGGGGCAGCCATTTTGAATGCGAACGACATCGCAAACAAATCTGCATTCATCGAGCTCGAAATCACGTAGTAAACAAAACTTCTCTGGTAGCTTGGAAGAACATAAGGGGCTTAACAACTACCCAGTAGTATTTTTCGAATTACATAGTTAATTGAAGAGAAACTGGATCCTCTTTCCCCCACTTAAACACATACTGCACGGAACTAAGTAGTCGAGTATTCATACTGCACGCAACTAGGGCAGAATCTGATAAAAAGCACTCCTTGGTGAATAGAGCCAGGTAGGGAACGTTAGATAGTCACGGGTTGGGGATCAGGGGGCCCTCAACAATGACTGGAGAGACAAAAACAAAGAAAAGTGTCACAAAGGAACGGAGTAAGGAAGGAAAAAAGAAAGAAAAGAACGAAACTACTTGCAGCACCTCAATGCAGGGCGCGCTAGTCAGTGAGAAAACAAAAGTAGGTGAGGACAAATGTAAGGAAAATCCAGAAGGGATTGATTCAAAGGCAAAAAGGTCAGCTAGCCCCGACTATTGGAACGTCAGTACAGATCTGAGACAACCATTCTCGGAAATCCGGCCACGTATGGCAAATCAACTGAAGCAGCAATCCCGTACAGAGACAGAGAACGACGAGGTCAGTAGAGATATAGAGGGAGGTAAGATGGAGTCACCCAGAGAGGAGGGTGAGGGCCAAGGCCTACGAGACCTCAGAACGAGTGCAATCCTCGACTGCGATAAGGAGTTCCTTGATCTCCTCATGGTTACTCAACATGAGGTCCCCCAGGCAAGTCAGCACCTGAGAGGCCTATTGGACGAGTTTCAGAAGGTTAAAGAGATTGCGCTGCAGGTGGTGGAGAAGAATGCTTACCTAGAGGGACGCGTGAGAGAACTAGCAAAGACCAAACCGGCTGAAATTAGGACCTTTGCGGAGGTAACGAGGACAAATCTGGCTAACCAAGAACGGGACGGTGAAAATAGAAGCACACCCAGTGAGAGGAAAGCAGTACTCCTAGTGAGGGCCCCTGAAGACGAGGAAGAGACTAGCTCTGGAGAGGTACGAGAAAGACTGGTCAGGCACTTTGACCCCATAACGCTTGGCCTCAAGAACGTTGCTCTCAGGCCAATCAGAGGTGGAGTAGCAGTAACCACCACCTCCGCAACGGCAGTTAAGAAATTGCAAGACAGTATAAGAGAACACGAGCAGACAAAACAGTTCGAAACAAAAATAGTAGATACAGCCAAACCGGAAATTAGGCTGATTTCGGTGGACAGTAAGGTAGACTCCGAAGACATCCCAAGAATACTTCTGGAGCAAAATGAGATCGAAGGAGCTGTGAAAGATATTAAGGTAGTCTGGAGGACAGAGAGGAAATCCGGCTCTCAAGTCACACTGCGCATTTCCAATACAGGACTGGCCAAGGAAATAGTGCAGAAGAAAAGAGTCAACATTGGCTGGTCTAGGTGTAGAGTCTTAGAAAACGTGTACCTCCCCAAGTGCACATACTGCACGAGACTGGGGCACAGAGAGGGGAACTGCTATGCCAAGAAGGCACGATGTACTGAATGTGGCGGAAACCACTACTACAAAGATTGCAGGGAGGAAGGGAAAAGTTGTCCTCTCTGCGTAGATGCAGGGAAGGAAGCAGTGGACCACTCGATGTGGGACGGGCCATGCCCCACATTCGAGGACCGATACCAAAAGAAGAGGCGAGAGCTAGGTTTTGCATAAAACTTTCCCACCTAGGCACCAGTAGACTATCTCTTTAACCAGGCGAATTAGGTAATCAGCACTTTTTGACCACAGTAGAAAAAAAAATATATAAAAAGGGAAGGTATGAACAAATTGGTGTGTTTACAAATAAATCTAGGTCGCTCCTTTCGAGCGACAAGTAATTTGACGAACCTTCACTTAGAACAGAACCAGGATGTTTCATTCATACAAGAACCATATCACTTAAAAAACAAGGTTATCGGGTTCCCCATTAGAACTAGAATTATACAATCAGACGACAATCCAAAAACGGCAACAATAGTGCATAACGAGAGAATTGGAATCTTTCCCTTAAAAATTAAACAAACATTGATAGTAGCGAGATTGACTTGGAACAACATTGAATTACTGACAATAAACTGTTATTTTCCGCCGCAATCAGATACATTACCAATATTACTGGAAATAGAAGAGATCCTCAACAAGTCCCAACCTGCGGACAATATACTAATTATCGGGGACTTCAACGCGAAAAACATAATCTGGGGAGGGGAAACAACAAATCAAAGAGGCATAGAAGTTTTAGAATTTATCAATAGAAACAACCTTACTGTTTTAAATGACCCACAGTCATTACCAACTTTTCAATCCTCGAATGGCAGAAGCTGGATAGACCTTTCTATAAGCTCGATTCCCTTGGGTGAAAACATTCTTAATTGGGAGGTATTAGAGGAGGACAGCCTTAGCGACCATCGCTTCATTAAAATTGAACTTTTCAAGGTCAAAACCAAGAGGGAAAAAAGATTAACAAAAATGGGGGAAAAGAAAGTATTAGAGGAGCTACGAGAAGACAGATGGCTTCGAACCACGGCCCAGAGGACAATAGAAAATAGGAACCAGCTGGAAACCATAGTAAACCAATTCTACAGAAAGATTGAAGAGCTTGAAAAGAAACATTCAAAACATGTTAGCAATGATGACAAGAAGCAGAAAGCGTGGTGGAATGCAGAATTAGAACTAAAAAGGAAAAAAGTAAGAGCTTTACGGAGAAGGTACCAAAGGTGTTCAAACGAGCTCAGAGAGGATTTCAAGAAAGCATACCAAGAAGGTCAAAAGAACTATCAGAAGGACATAATTGAAGCCAAAACCAAATCGTGGAAAACATACTGTAGTAAGCAAGAAAAGAATCCATTTTCTCTACCGTATAAACTTGCGGCAAATAAAATAAAGAGGAAAATTGTATTTCAAGGTTTAATCAAGGAAAATGGAGAGACAACCGCTACCGAGGAAGAGACGATAAGATATATACTTAATAACCTCTATGCAACGAATGAGGACACCGGAGAGATATATAGAGAAGATAGCGAACATGAAGAAAAAGATGATGACGAGTACGAACACATAGATGTCACGGAAACCGAAGTGGATTATGTTGTAAACAACATAAGGAAAAATATCAGCCCAGGGCCCGACAAAATAAAGACTGAATTCATACAGAGAGTGTACCACATGCATAAAAAGTTTTTCATTAACATCTTTAATGCAGCATTAAAAATTCGTCATTTCCCATCAGCTTGGAAGATATCAAAAGTAATTCTTATACCAAAGAACAGGGGCAAAGGACAGCAACAAGTGAACAAGTATAGGCCAATTGCCATTAACTCCATCCTCGGGAAAATTTTTGAAAAAGTGATATACTATCGACTCTACCATTACTTCGATACTCGTGAATTATTCCCAGAAAATCAATTTGGATTTACGTATGGCAAATCGGCCATCACCGCACTGTACAAACTAAAACGAGACATAGTACATTCCCTTGAAAATAAAGACAATATTATAGTAATTTCATTAGACATAACCAACGCATTCGGGAATATAATTGTTGATAGAGTAAAAAAAAGATTTAGGGATTTAGAAATACCCAAGGAACTGAGTCAATTGGTATTGCACATGCTAGAAGACAGATCAATCAGCTATGAACTGGGGGAAAACAAAATTCAGCTAAAGCTAAACAAAGGAGCACCACAAGGCTCCCCCCTAAGTCCGTTTCTATGGAACATAATTGTTTCCGAATTATTAGTGGCAGAAATGCCAGAAACTACCACCATACAAGCATTTGCAGATGATTTAACAGTAGTGGTTAGGGGCAAAAGTAGAGCTAAACTAGAAGCGGAGGCCGCGAAAGCACTGACGACCATACACGAATGGAGCACCCGAAATGAGCTGAACTTCAGCCTGGAGAAATGTGAATTCATCAACCTAGGGGCCGCGTATAAGAATAGATCTCCAGTCATTAAAATTAACGGCATTTCAATTAAGCGAGTCCAACAAACGAAAATTTTGGGGGTGATATTCGACAGTAAACTTTCGTTTATACCACATTTAAAAATGGTGAAGCAAAGAATCCAAAGGATTACGTCTGGTCTGGCACAATTTACAGGAACGAATTGGGGTATGACCCCAAAACACCTCCGACAAATCTACTTAGGGGGAATAGAACGCATGATAGTATATGGCTCTCCAATATGGTACCCGGCAATATCCGCACGGAACAAAAATAACACAGAGAAGATAAATAGACTGAAGGCAATTCAGAGAATCCCCTTGTCAAAAATTGCTAAATCTTTTCATACAGTATCGAACGCAGCA
>NW_027464782.1:242500-255000 GCF_043290135.1 Rhipicephalus microplus
CCAAGTACGGAGGGAACAGCGCGGCTAAGGGCTCGAAACAAACCCTAAACCGCGCCAAGTACGGAAGGAACGGCGCGGAGAGGGCTCGAGACAAAGCTCGACCCTAAACCGCGCCAAGTACGGAGGGAACAGCGCGGCTAAGGGCTCGAAACAAACCCTGAACCGCGCCAAGTACGAAAGGAACGGCGCGGTCGAGACTCGGAAGAAAAAGCTTTCAAAGTGTCGTAGCACGATGCACACTGCTGTTCGTGTGGAACAAACGTGACTACCGTGCTGTACGGTGGAGTTCTGTGCGCAAAAGCGGCGCGTGTGTTTCTAAGCACCACAGCGTTGTGTCAAAAAAGAGGTGCCTGAGAGAAACGCATGCGACTGCCGTGCTTTGTGGCATAGCACCGTGCGCAAAAACGGTGCGCATGCAAGAGGTGTCAGAGCTAGCGAACTTGTGCCACGAGCAACAGGTCACTAAAAGCCTATAGATGACGGTGTTGGAGGAAAAGAAAAATATCGAGAAAGCACTGCGGTGTGCCGTGCGTAGGGACGGGCGCGCGTGCCACATGCCGCCGAAATATGGGTGTCGGAGAAAACAGAGTGCCGCGCGTAACGAGGGGCGCGCGTGTTACAGAGAGATATGCCCAAACGCATGAAAGTGTACGCAGGTGTCCTAAGGCAGTTTTTTTTTCCTCATTTTGATGTCGCCCCGGCTGACGCGGTTTTCGTTTTTCCGTGCCGCCCCGGCTGACGCGGTTTTCGTTTTTCCGTGCCGCCCCGGCTGACGCAGTTTTTGCGCCGCCCCGGCTGACGCGGTTTTCGCGCCACCCCGGCTGACGCGGTTTTTGCGTCGCCCCGGCTGACGCGGTTCGGACTTTGCACTTTTTGGCTCACCCTGGCTGGCGGCCCACTCACTCGATCGCCAGGTCTGTTTGCCCCGGTGGTTCCACCGCCAGGCTTAAGCGCGAACTTTTTTTGTTTGTTTTCTTTTGATTAAGCGCAAGCTTTTTTCTTTGTTTTCTTTTGATTAAGCGCGGGCTTTTTTCTTTGTTTTTTTTTTGCATTCGCCCCGGCAGACGCGGTTTTTTGCGCCGCCCCGGCTGACGCGGTTTTTGCCGCCCCGGCTGACGCAGTTCGGACTTAGCACTTTTCGGCTGTGCCTGGCTGGCGGCCCACTCACTCGATCGCCATGTCTGTTTGCCACAGTTTTCCCGGTGGTGCCGCACCCGGGCTCGCCCCGGCAGACGCGTTTTTTTTTTCTTTCGCCCCGGCTGACGCAGTTTTCGCGCCGCCCCGGCAGACGCGGTTTTCGCGCCGCCCCGGCTGACGCGGTTTCGTGCCGCCCCGGCAGACGCAGTTCGGACTTAGCACTTTTCGGCTGTGCCTGGCTGGCGGCCCACTCACTCGATCGCCATGTCTGTTTGCCACAGTTTTCCCGGTGGTGCCGCACCCGGGCTCGCCCCGGCTGACGCAGTTTTCGCGCCGCCCCGGCTGACGCGGTTTCGTGCCGCCCCGGCAGACGCGGTTTTTGCGCCGCCCCGGCTGACGCGGTTTTTGCCGCCCCGGCTGACGCAGTTCGGACTTGGCACTTTTCGGCTGTGACTGGCTGGCGGCCCACTCACTCGATCGCCATGTCTGTTTGCCACAGTTTTCCCGGTGGTGCCGCACCCGGGCTCGCCCCGGCAGACGCGTTTTTTTTTCTTTCGCCCCGGCTGACGCAGTTTTCGCGCCGCCCCGGCTGACGCGGTTTCGTGCCGCCCCGGCAGACGCGGTTTTTTGCGCCGCCCCGGCTGACGCGGTTCTTGCCGCCCCGGCTGACGCAGTTCGGACTTAGCACTTTTTGGCTGAGCCTGGCTGGTGGCCCACTCACTCGATCGCCATGTCTGTTAGCCACAGTTTTCCCGGTGGTGCCGCACCCGGGCTCGCCCCGGCTGACGCAGTTTTCGCGCCGCCCCGGCAGACGCGGTTTTCGCGCCGCCCCGGCTGACGCGGTTTTTGCCGCCCCGGCTGACGCAGTTCGGACTTAGCACTTTTTGGGCTGAGCCTGGCTGGCGGCCCACTCACTCGATCGCCATGTCTGTTTGCCACAGTCTTCCCGGTGGTGCCGCACCCGGGCTCGCCCCGGCAGACGCGTTTTTTTTTTTCTTTCGCCCCGGCAGACGTGGTCCCCCCCCCCTTTTCGCTCGCCCCGGCTGACGAGGTTTTCGCGCCGCCCCGGCTGACGCAGTTTTCGCGCCGCCCCGGCTGACGCGGTTTCGTGCCGCCCCGGCTGACGCGGTTTTCGCGCCGCCCCGGCTGACGCGGTTTTTGCGTCGCCCCGGCTGACACGGTTCGGACTTTGCACTTTTCGGCTGTGCCTGGCTGGCGGCCCACTCACTCGATCGCCATGTCTGTTTGCCACAGTTTTCCCGGTGGTGCCGCACCCGGGCTTGCCCCGGCAGACGCGTTTTTTTTTCTTTCGCCCCGGCTGACGCAGTTTTCGCGCCGCCCCGGCTGACGCGGTTTCGTGCCGCCCCGGCAGACGCGGTTTTTTGCGCCGCCCCGGCTGACGCGGTTTTTGCCGCCCCGGCTGACGCAGTTCGGACTTTGCACTTTTTGGCTGAGCCTGGCTGGCGGCCCACTCACTCGATCGCCATGTCTGTTTGCCACAGTTTTCCCGGTGGTGCCGCACCCGGGCTCGCCCCGGCAGACGCGTTTTTTTTTTCTTTCGCCCCGGCTGACGCAGTTTTCGCGCCGCCCCGGCAGACGCGGTTTTCGCGCCGCCCCGGCTGACGCGGTTTCGTGCCGCCCCGGCAGACGCAGTTCGGACTTAGCACTTTTCGGCTGTGCCTGGCTGGCGGCCCACTCACTCGATCGCCATGTCTGTTTGCCACAGTTTTCCCGGTGGTGCCGCACCCGGGCTCGCCCCGGCAGACGCGTTTTTTTTTTTCTTTCGCCCCGGCTGACGCAGTTTTCGCGCCGCCCCGGCAGACGCGGTTTTCGCGCCGCCCCGGCAGACGCGGTTTTTTGCGCCGCCCCGGCTGACGCGGTTTTTTGCCGCCCCGGCTGACGCAGTTCGGACTTAGCACTTTTTGGCTGAGCCTGGCTGGCGGCCCACTCACTCGATCGCCATGTCTGTTTGCCACAGTTTTCCCGGTGGTGCCGCACCCGGGCTCGCCCCGGCTGACGCAGTTTTCGCGCCGCCCCGGCTGACGCGGTTTCGTGCCGCCCCGGCAGACGCGGTTTTTGCGCCGCCCCGGCTGACGCGGTTTTTGCCGCCCCGGCTGACGCAGTTCGGACTTGGCACTTTTCGGCTGTGACTGGCTGGCGGCCCACTCACTCGATCGCCATGTCTGTTTGCCACAGTTTTCCCGGTGGTGCCGCACCCGGGCTCGCCCCGGCAGACGCGTTTTTTTTTTCTTTCGCCCCGGCTGACGCAGTTTTCGCGCCGCCCCGGCTGACGCGGTTTCGTGCCGCCCCGGCAGACGCGGTTTTTTGCGCCGCCCCGGCTGACGCGGTTCTTGCCGCCCCGGCTGACGCAGTTCGGACTTAGCACTTTTTGGCTGAGCCTGGCTGGTGGCCCACTCACTCGATCGCCATGTCTGTTAGCCACAGTTTTCCCGGTGGTGCCGCACCCGGGCTCGCCCCGGCTGACGCAGTTTTCGCGCCGCCCCGGCAGACGCGGTTTTCGCGCCGCCCCGGCTGACGCGGTTTTTGCCGCCCCGGCTGACGCAGTTCGGACTTAGCACTTTTTGGGCTGAGCCTGGCTGGCGGCCCACTCACTCGATCGCCATGTCTGTTTGCCACAGTCTTCCCGGTGGTGCCGCACCCGGGCTCGCCCCGGCAGACGCGTTTTTTTTTCTTTCGCCCCGGCAGACGTGGTTCCCCCCCCCCCCTTTTCGCTCGCCCCGGCTGACGAGGTTTTCGCGCCGCCCCGGCTGACGCAGTTTTCGCGCCGCCCCGGCTGACGCGGTTTCGTGCCGCCCCGGCTGACGCGGTTTTCGCGCCGCCCCGGCTGACGCGATTTTTGCGTCGCCCCGGCTGACACGGTTCGGACTTTGCACTTTTCGGCTGTGCCTGGCTGGCGGCCCACTCACTCGATCGCCATGTCTGTTTGCCACAGTTTTCCCGGTGGTGCCGCACCCGGGCTCGCCCCGGCAGACGCGTTTTTTTTTTCCTTCGCCCCGGCAGACGTGGTCCCCCCCCCCTCCGTCTTTCTTTTTGTTTTTTTTTTCGCCGCGGCTGAAGTGGATTTTTCGGTGCCTCGACGCCCCGGTAGTCGCGGTTTTTCCGTTTCCGCACGGCCCCGGCTGACGCTGCTCGGTCACAGTCGCCTTTTGTGGTGATTGCAGACTTCTTGAGCGCGGGTGTTTTTTTTTGTTGTTGTTGTTGTTTTATTACGCATTCGCTCCAGCAGACGCTGTTTAGACTTTTTGTTTCCTCTTTTATCCTGCGACGAGGTGACGAGGTTTATTCGGTGCCCCGCCGCCCCGGCTGAAGTGATTTTTCCTGTCCCGTGCCGCCCCGGCTGACGCGGTTGGGACTTCGCGTTTGTTCGGCCGCCACGGGTTTTGGCGCACTCGCTCGGTTGCTTGTTGTTGCCACTTGTTGCGAACCCAGGTTTCTTGAGCGAGCGCGGGCGTTTTTTCTTCCTTTCTTTCTTTGTTCTATGTGTTAGCGAATCGGCCTTTAATATCACACGAGGACTCACAACCAACAATTTTCAGTTTGAAGTGTAAAAAATCTGCAGGTGTTGACGTAACTGACTTGCCCCGTACCCTTGAGTACATCCATGAAGTTCTCGTAGTACTACTAAATCGCATTATTCCAAGTGGAGAAATTCCCATAAACTTGCAAACCTCTACACGAAAATCGGTGCGCGTGATAAAGTTGAAAATTATCGTCCGATATCAAATGTGCCTTCTATAACACAAATTCTAGGAAAAAAAAAACACTTGTTCGCCGTTTTCTGCGCCGTGACTGGCAGCACTCCGGCGAAGCGAAACGGGGTCGATTCGAGCACGATATCGGCGTCTTTCGACGTGCTCGCCGGCGACCGTCGCACGAGTACGTCGCACGAGCGCGTCTGCCGGGGCGCCGTTTGCGAAGCCGACGCAAAAGTGGGAACCGCCGCTCGGATGATCGCCGCTTTCGGCAGAGTGAGTGTTGGCACTCCGGGGAAGCGAAACAGCGTGAATGCGCCCACGAAATCGGCGTATTTTGAAGTGCCCGCCGGCGACCGTCGCACGAGTACGGTAAACCGCGTCAGCCGGGGCGTAGTTCGGGACGCCGACGAAAAAGTGGGAAGCGCAACTCGGATCTTCGCCGTTTTTGCAGGAGTGAGTGGCGGCCCTCCTGCGAGACCAAGAAGCATCGATTCGTGCACGAATTCGGCGCCTTTCGACGTGATCGCCGGCGACCGTCGCTCGAGTAGGGCAAACCGCGTCTGCCGGGGCGGGCTTCGGGACGCCGATGCGAAAGTGGGAAACGCTGCTCGGATGTTCGCCGTTTTTGGCCGAGTGAGTGCTGGCACTCGGGCGAAGCCAAACGGGGCCGATTACGGCACGATATCGGCGTCTTTCGACGTGCCCGCAGGCGACCGTCGCACGAGTACGGTAAACCGCGTCAGCCCGGGCGGAGTTCGGGACGCCGATGCGAAAGTGGAGAACGCCGCTCGGATCTTCGCCGTTTTTGGAGGAGTGAGTGGCGGCACTCCGGAGAAGCCAAGGAGCGCCAATTAGCGCACGATATCGGCGTCTTTCGACGCGCTCGCCGGCGACCGTCGCACGAGTAGGGCAAACAGCGTCTGCCGGGGCGGGGTTTACGACGCCGACGCAAAAGTGGGAACCGCCGCTCGGATGTTGGCCGTTTTTGGCAGAGTGAGTGCTGGCACTCCGGCGACGCGAAAGAGCGCGAATGCGCCCACGAAAGTGGCGTATTTGGACGTGCATTGACGGCGACCGCTGCAGGAGTACGAAAAACCACGTCAGCCGGGGCGAGCGACCCACGGCGGTCTGGGTGCTTATCGCTGCTATTATAGGGGCACCCCGGCAGACGCAGAAAAAAAAATTTTTTTTTCGACCTTCTTTTTTGCTGGTCGAGCTCGGGTAACCCAGGTCGCAATGGGAGCCGCGCACGAAAGCGGCGTCGCGAGACGCGTTCGCGGTCGCTAGTCGCACGAGCTCGGCAACCGCGTCAGCCGGCGCGGAGTTCGGGATGCCGACGGCTAAGTGGGTACCGCTGCTCGGATGTTCGCCGTTTTTGGCCGAGTGAGTGCTGGCACTCCGGTGAAGCCAAGGAGCGCCAATTCGTGCACGATATCGGCGTCTTTCGACGTGCCCGCCGGCCACCGCCGCACGAGTACGGCAAACCGCGTCTGCCGGGGCGGGGTTTGCGACGCGTACGCAATAGTGGGAACCGTCGCTCGGATGTTCGTCGTCTTTGGCCGAGCGAGTGCTGGCACTCCGGCGAAGCGAAACGGGGCCGATTCGGGCACGATATCGGCGTATTTCGACGTGCTCGCCGGCGACCGTCGCACGAGTACGGCAAAGCGCGTCTGCCGGGGCGAGGTTTGCGACGCCGACGAAAAAGTGGGAAGCGCCGCTCGGATCTTCGCCGTTTTTGCAGGAGTGAGTGGCGGCCCTCCTGCGAGACCAAGAAGCATCGACTCGCGCACGATATCGGTGTCTTTCGACGTGCCCGCCGGCCACCGCCGCACGAGTACGGCAAACCGCGTATGCCGGGGCGGGGTTGGCGACGCCGACGCAAAAGTGGGAACCGCCACTAGGATGTTCGCCGTTTTTGGCAGAGTGAGTGCTGGCACTCCGGCGAAGCGAAAGAGCGCGAATGCGCCCACGAAAGTGGCGTGTTTGGACGTGATTGACGACGACCACCGCAGGAAAACGAAAAACCACGTCAGCCGGGGCGAGCGACCCATGGCGGTCTGGGTGCTTATCGCTGCTATTATAGGGGCACCCCGGCAGACGCAAAAAAAAAATTTTTTTTCGACATTCTTTTTTGCTCGTCGACCTCGGGTGACCCAGGTCGCAGTGGGAGCCGCGCACGAAAGCGGCGTCGCGAGACGGCTTCGCGGTCGCTAGTCGCACGAGCTCGGCAACCGCGCCTGCCGGGGCGGAGTTCGGGACGCCGACGGCTAAGTGGGAACCGCCGCTCGGATGTTCGCCGTTTGTGGCCGAGTGAGTGCTGGCACTCTGGCGAAGCCAAACGGGGCCGATTCCGGCACGATATCGGCGTCTTTCTACGTGCTCGCCGGCGACCGTCGCACGAGTACGGCAAAGTGCGTCTGCCGGGGCGGGGTTTGCGACGCGTACGCAGTAGTGAGAACCGTCGCTCGGATGTTCGTCGTCTTTCGCCGAGCCAGTGCTGGCACTCCGGCGAAGCCGAACGGAGCCGATTCGGGCACGATATCGGCGTCTTTCCACGTGCTCGCCGGCGACCGTCGCACGAGTACGGTAAACCGCGTCAGCCGGGGCGGAGTTCGGGACGCCGATGCGAAAGTGGGAAGCGCCGCTCGGATCTTCGCCGTTTTTGGAGGAGTCAGTGGCGGCACTCCGGTGAAGCCAAGGTGCGCCAATTCGCGCACGATATCGGCGTCTTTCGACGTGCCCGCCGGCCACCGTCGCACGAGTACGGCAAACCTCGTCTGCCGGGGCGGGGTTTGCGACGCCGACGCAAAAGTGGGAACCGCCGCTCGGATGTTCGCCGTTTTTGGCAGAGTGAGTGCTGGCACTCCAGCGAAGCGAAAGAGCGTGAATGCGCCCACGAAAGTAGCGTATTTGGACGTGCTTGACGGCGACCGCCGCAGGAGTACGAAAAACCACGTCAGCCGGGGCGAGCGACCCACGGCGGTCTGGGTGCATATCGCTGCTATTATAGGGGCACCCCGGCAGACGCAGAAAGACAAAAAAAAATGGGGACATGGCGTGCGTCACCGTGCGGCTTCGCAGCGTTGCCGAAGTCGCCGAGCCCTTCGACTGAGCCGAACGGCGGACAGGGAACGTTGGTCGGCCGTTCTAACCTGTCGGTGCCACGCCGAGACGTCGTTAAGGAAAACCGCGTCGTGGGCCTCTACGACGCCGTCGAGTCGTTGTACGTTTGGTGTCCAGCGTGTCGGCAGCGAGTAGCGGACACGTCGTTCACGACTTCGGTCTTTCGCAGTCGACGCGAACTTGCGGAGAGTCGTGGTGCCTCACGTTTTCGGCAGAAACCGCGGCGGAATTTTCCCGTGCGTGCGCGTACGACCTCGGTGCTGTGCCGTCAGCGTAGTGTTGCACAAACTCGTGGCCTACCCAAGGTGCGGTACGTTTGCGGCCGTATCCTCGGTGGGAATTTCGTGAGTAGGGTCGCAAATTCTACGACCTCGGCGGGTTTGAGAGCGACGTAGACTTGTGGCACGCTCAACGTGCCACACGTTTCGGGGCACACCCGCGGTGAAATTTTCTCGAGTACGCTCGTATTAGTGCCCAAGGAGGTCTGGGTACTTATCGCTGCTATTATGTGGGGGATCTCGTGAGCGGCGTACGCGAAAGCGACCGGGTGTCTGATATGCGGCGGGCTTCGGCCTCGTCAAGCGTGTCCTCGGGTCTGCTCCAGGGGAATCCACGGCAGTCGTCTGCAGCCTCATCCGCTTGATGCGTTAGGGGCTGGTTGTCGGACGGTGCCGTTTTACCACGATATCGAGGTGTGTTCCGTGTCGTCCTCGGGCGATTCAGATGCGAAAGCGCCGAAGACGCGGGCGTGACCCGTCGTCTGGCGGCTTTGCAGTCTCGGCTCCGTTGCTAGTTCCGGCCGGTCCACCGACAGTGCAGCGGGCTTGGGCAACCCGCACGGCGCGACCGAGTCGATGCAACGAAAAAGAGCGAGCATGAACGTGCTTCTTGCCGCACGGCTCCCACTCGTCTTTCGGGAAGGTTGTGCCGTAGCGAGCTCGAACGCCGTCATCTCGGAGTGCAAAATAAGCGTGTTGGGGCGCCTGAAGGTGGCCTCCGCCGCACACAGACTGCGTCCGGCCCGCCGAAGGCGAGGACGGACGCGCAGTCGAACGATTACCTGGTTGATCCTGCCAGTAATCCAATGCTTGTCTCAAAGATTAAGCCATGCATGTCTAAGTACATGCCGAAATAAGGCGAAACCGCGAATGGCTCATTAAATCAGTTATGGTTCCTTAGATCGTTTCTTCCTACTTGGATAACTGTGGCAATTCTAGAGCTAATACATGCAGTGAGCCTGGAGCCCTTTGGGTAACGGGTGCTTTTATTAGACCAAGATCGATCGGGTTTCGGCCCGTATTGTGTGGTGACTCTGGATAACTTTATGCTGATCGCATGGCCACGAGCCGGCGACGTTTCTTTCAAGTGTCTGCCTTATCAACTTTCGATGGTAGGTTACTTGCTTACCATGGTTGTTACGGGTAACGGAGAATCAGGGTTCGATTCCGGAGAGGGAGCCTGAGAAACGGCTACCACATCCAAGGAAGGCAGCAGGCGCGCAAATTACCCACTCCCGGCACGGGGAGGTAGTGACGAAAAATAACAATACGGGACTCTTTTGAGGCCCCGTAATTGAAATGAGTGCACTCTAAATCCTTTAACGAGGATCAATTGGAGGGCAAGTCTGGTGCCAGCAGCCGCGGTAATTCCAGCTCCAATAGCGTATACTAAAGCTGCTGCGGTTAAAAAGCTCGTAGTTGGATCTCAGTTCCAGACGAGTAGTGCATCTACCCGATGCGACGGCTCGGACTGAACATCATGCCGGTTCTTTCTTGGTGCACTTCATTGTGTGCCTCGAGATGGCCGGTGCTTTTACTTTGAAAAAATTAGAGTGCTCAACGCAGGCGAGTCGCCTGAATAAACTTGCATGGAATAATAGAACAAGACCTCGTTTCTGTTCTGTTGGTTTTTGGAATACGAGGTAATGATTAAGAGGGACGGACGGGGGCATTCGTATTGCGGCGCTAGAGGTGAAATTCTTGGACCGTCGCAAGACGAACTACTGCGAAAGCATTTGCCAAGAATGTTTTCATTGATCAAGAACGAAAGTCAGAGGTTCGAAGGCGATCAGATACCGCCCTAGTTCTGACCATAAACGATGCCAACCAGCGATCCGCCTGAGTTACTCAAATGACTGGGCGGGCAGCTTCCGGGAAACCAAAGTATTTGGGTTCCGGGGGAAGTATGGTTGCAAAGCTGAAACTTAAAGGAATTGACGGAAGGGCACCACCAGGAGTGGAGCCTGCGGCTTAATTTGACTCAACACGGGAAAACTTACCCGGCCCGGACACTGGGAGGATTGACAGATTGAGAGCTCTTTCTTGATTCGGTGGATGGTGGTGCATGGCCGTTCTTAGTTGGTGGAGCGATTTGTCTGGTTAATTCCGATAACGAACGAGACTCTAGCCTATTAAATAGGTGCGGGGTTCCCAGCACCTTACAACCTTCTTAGAGGGACAAGCGGCTCCTAGCCGCACGAAACAGAGCAATAACAGGTCTGTGATGCCCTTAGATGTCCGGGGCCGCACGCGCGCTACACTGAAGGAAGCAGCGTGCCTTTATCCCTGTCTGAAAAGACTGGGTAACCCGTGGAACTTCTTTCGTGATTGGGATAGGGGCTTGCAATTGTTCCCCTTGAACGAGGAATTCCCAGTAAGCGCGAGTCATAAGCTCGCGTTGATTACGTCCCTGCCCTTTGTACACACCGCCCGTCGCTACTACCGATTGAATGATTTAGTGAGGTCTTCGGACCGATGTCCGGCGCGGCCTTTCGGTTGCGCCGGTCTGTTGGAAAGATGACCAAACTTGATCATTTAGAGGAAGTAAAAGTCGTAAAAAGGTTTCCGTAGGTGAACCTGCGGAAGGATCATTAACGGATTGTGAAGGGTGAGCGCCTCAGCTGCGTCTGTGCCCGACACTTTCTGCCGCTGACCCCGTTTGGACGCGGGGTCGGCTTTTCCCCACGGGGCTGCCTGAATGTGGAGCGGCACCCCGTGACAAATTGTTGCGCCCAGCGGACGCCAACACCGCGACCTTGGACGGTCGGCCAGGTGGCGGACGCGGGTACAAACGGCGCAACGCACTCATAGGTCGGCTTTCGACCCGCCACTGCACCGTGGCTCGAAGCGCTCGAAATGCGCGACCCGACCACTGCGGGACCGCCTAGTACTGTAAACAGGAGCGGCGGAGCGCGAACGGCGAGTCGTGGTTACGTCGGTAGAAGGCGAGGCTGCGCGTTCCCGAAACGCCAGCCGAGTGCCCTCCCGACCGTTCGAGCGTGCAAGAACGAGACCCGACAATCGCGCGGCGACTGCCAAGTACGAGAGGAACGGCACAAGCGTCGGCGGTCGGTCAAGGAACTGGCGATGTGACGGGTCCGCTGTGCACCAGTGCATACCGTCCCGCCGTCCGCGGCAAGCGCCTCCGCGTCCTCGGGTGACGGAGGCTGCCGGTCGGTTCTTGCAGGCGAGGGATCTCGCTGGCACCGGTTCGCGTTGACGCGCGGCCGGTCATGGCACGGCGATGCGACGGCCGAGGTGCGCAGTACTCGATGGAGGAACCGCACGCTCCGATGACCGTCCCGCCCTCCGCGGCGTATGCGTACCGACCGTAATGGTTGCAGCAGCGCCGGCCGGCTTTTGAATTCGCCACACGAAACACGGTGCGAGATCGCGGTTAGGGGAGCGTCGACGTTGCCAGGCGTTTTGCTTGCTGCCGAGGGAAAGGTGGCACGGCCACGTCGCGCTCGTCGCGATTAGCGGGTCTGCGCGCTTTGGGAAGGTGCCGCAACGACTTGCCGAAAGAGGAAGCACGGAAGAACGAGGGACTTGGACGTCCCGACAATTGAACGCACTTGCGGCCAGGCCCTTGCTGGCTTCGTTCTTCCGCCTCGAGTAGGCTCGTACGCGGCTCCGGCGCCGGAAGTGGTCCTTGGCACCGACTTCGGTGGACGTGGGAAGTGCCGCGCAAGTACGGCGCGCCTGGCTCCACCTGTTGGCTAAAGTAGGCAGCCGGATCGGCATTTTGGTGTGCGGTGGCAAACCGTGGATGCGAAAAAAGCTTGTGCGATTTCGTGGAACAAAAAGCGGGGGTCCCCCTTTTTATGCGGAGGAGACCGACCCGCCCGCCGTGGTGAACCGCGACGCCACGGTAAAAACGGGAGAGGCTTGTCGATGGGACCGTGCATCCCGCGCTCCACGGAGGCCGGGAGGCGGCCGCCCGAGGAAATGTGTAGCCGTCGAGGCCCGCATCTGCGTGCACTCTTATCCAAATGGGTGTACCGCAGGCTTTTTCTGGTTAGGCGGGCCAATGAGAGCGAGCACACAACGATACCTACGGGTCCGGCTTGGAGAACCGGCTTCGACGCCTCCCGAGTATTTATAGAGGGGTGGACCACGAAAGCACTCGCAAGTAGCGGAAGCGAAACGCCGTCCGAAACACACCGTTTGCTCGATTTGCGGCAGCCGAAAAAGGCGCGGCAGAGTTTTGGAGTCCAAGCGTGCGCTGAAAAGCGCCCTTCTTGGC
>NW_027464782.1:260000-277500 GCF_043290135.1 Rhipicephalus microplus
CTGACAGTGTCCATGTGGGGTCAGTCTGGATGTCTACGGGGGTAGGACCTAGGGTCAGGAGGAAGTTCGTACTTCCACCCGACTTACGTTCGTCCGATGACGAGGACGAGGGAGGTGAACCTGTGTTCTGCGGGTCGCCCCCCGGAGAAATCACTCAAAGGAGCAGCATGCCAAAGCGTTCGGGCAACAAGCCCACAGAGGAAGGTTCTGAGAACGGAGCAGCTACCGGCTGTTCCGAAAATGCCGCCCCGGCTGACGCGAATATGACAGGCCACATATCAACCATGACAACGACATTCCAATGTCCAGAATGTACTGCAACCTTTGGTAGCAAGATTGGCCTGAGCCAGCATCGCCGGCATCGGCATTTTGAAGAATACAACGAAGATGTGAATCTGGCCAGACTCAAGCCCAGATGGAAAAAGGAGGAGGAGTACCTGATGGCAACTAAGGAGGTTGAATTAAGATCCCAGAAGGTCCGGGACATCAATGCACAGCTACTAAGAGCGTTTCCGCACCGCACGCTGCACAGCATTAAATCGCACAGAAGGCAGGAAGGTTACAAGAGGCTGGTGGAAGACCTACAGAACAGACTCTACCCAAGAAGCACTCAGGAGGTGCTAGCCGACATTGGGGAGCAAGCTGTTGAGGACGCCTCCCTGGTCATCCCCGAGGTAAATCACCGTGAGGTGATTGAGGCTGAGCTAAGAGGTCTAACAACAAAACCTCCGCCAAGAGCGTACCAAGCATACAAGCTATGGGAGCTTGCAAAGAGATTCCTCGACAGGGAGGATATAACGATAGCTCTTAATGCCTACCTAAGGGAGGTGTTCGCTTCGGACTTGCGTCCGCATGGTCGCCAACCTCTTCCACCTGTTCAAGAAAGTCGCAGGAAGAAAAAGAAGCGGGAATACGCCTTGACACAACAACTCTTCAGACGGAACAGGACACAGTGTGCAAGACAGATTCTGGATGGAGAGGCGGACTCCAAGGTGGAGGATCCCCAAGCTTTTCTAGAAGAATGGAGAGAGATCATGGAGAAAGTGGTGCCTTCATCAGTGTCTCCTGCTATCGAACGCCCGCACAAGGTTATCGATCCTGTGTTCCTTATCACAGAAATGGACATTAAGGCGGCAATGCCCTCATCAAGCTCGGCAGCCGGACCTGATGGCTTTGCGGCGAGGGAACTGCGGAAGGTTCCGCCAGTAATACTCCAGGTTCTACTTAACTTGCTCCTGCTGCTGAAGCGACTTCCACTCTTTCTCACCCAAGCACGAACGATCTTCATTCCCAAAGTTCCTGGTGCTTCAACAGCCTCGCAACACCGCCCAATCTCAATATCTCATGTGCTCCTTAGACTGCTTCATAAGATATATTTCCGAAGGCTGCTTGCTGACCTCGATTTGGACCTGCAGCAGAGGGCATTTTTGCCAGTGGATGGGTGTGCTGAAAACATTCTTCTCCTTGCGACAATCATTGATGAAGCGCGCAAGTCACTGCGACCCTTGTCTCTGGCCTCGCTTGACATTGCGAAGGCTTTCGATAGGGTTGTTTTGCCGGCAATCTTGAGAGCCTTACGCAGAAAAGGGATCTCTGAAGACTTTATCTCGTACATTGAAGACTTTTACCAAAATGCGGTAACAGTGCTGACATTCGGAGGCAAATCGCTGGTCGTCCATCCTACAGTGGGGGTAAGGCAGGGTGATCCCCTTTCACCGCTCCTGTTCAACTTAGTCATTGACGAGTTCTTGGCTGAGCTTGACCCCCAGTTGGCCTTTACCAGTGAGGGGATGAAGGTATCGGCCATGGCATTTGCGGACGATATTATCCTGACCACAGCTACCCACTGGGGCCTCAAGCAGCAAATTGATCGTCTGAATTCATTTCTCGGTGCCAGAGGACTTAGGATTAACGCGGCAAAGTCAACGACCCTAGTCATCGAGCCATCGGGTTGGCAGAAGAGGTCCAAGATCCGAACAGACATTGACTTCTTTGTGAATGGGGAACGTCTGGCAACGACGAACTGCACGTCTACATGGCGCTACTTGGGTGTACACTTCGGTGTCAAGGGCCTTGAGAAGGGTCTAGTAAGAAGACAGTTGGCCATTCTTCTCGAGAGAGTGTCTAAGGCGCCCTTGAAACCTCAGCAGCGTCTGGTTGTGCTTAGGTTTTACCTTTTGCCTCGTTTATACCATCGACTAGTGCTCGGCCCAATTTCGGCGAAAACACTGTTGACAATTGATAGAGTGGTCCGTTCTGCGGTAAGGAGATGGCTGGCGCTGCCTCTAGATGCGCCGCTTGGCTTCTTCTACGCTGCAGTAGAAGAGGGTGGGCTTGGAGTGCCATGCTTTAGAACGGTTGTTCCGGCCATGAGATTACGACGGTACCAGACGGTGGCCCAATCTAGCAATCCAGCGTGCGCTTTTGCAGCCACCCGACCGACAATCACTCAGCTTAAGAGGCAGGCTGACAACCTCACCATTTTCAAGGGCACAAAAATCGGCAACAGTAAGCAGTCCAGAAAGTATTGGGCCCGACAACTCCACATGTCGTTCGATGGTAGACCCCTGCAACAATGCAAGGAAGCACCAGGGTCAACCTCATGGCTAGGAAATGGGACTTCACTCCTCCGTGGTCGAGAGTTTATTGACTTGGCTAAATTTCATGTCGCAGCAGTCCCAAATCTGACTCGTCTACGTAGAGGTCGAGAGTTACCTAAGCAGTGTCGTGCAGGGTGTCAGGCTGAGGAGTCGTTGGGGCACATCCTTCAGAGATGTCACAGAACCCACCACGCTCGCATCAAAAGGCATGACAACATTTTGAGGTACTTGGCAGGTAGGCTGACTGAGCTTGGATGGCAGGTGCAGCAAGAAAGACACTTCAAAACATCACAGGGTACGAAGATCCCGGATCTTGTCATCATAAAGCGGGAGAAATCCCATATCCTGGATGTGCAGGTGGTGAGCACGCGAGTTGAACTTACGGAGGCTCATCACCACAAATGCGATAAATACAAAATCCCTGATCTGCTTTTCCAAGTCTCACCTACGCCTACCGTCTCAAGTGTCACCCTGTCATATAGAGGAACATGGGCGGGTGAATCTGTGAGGACTCTGCAGGAGGTGGGATTGACAAGGAATGACTTCAAAATGATGACGATAAGGTGCCTACAAGGGGGGCTGGCGGCATTTAAAATGCACCAAATGTCGACAGCGGTCGTTCGTCGGGGAGTGGGCTCCCAGGGCTAATCAAGGTCCCAGCACCACAAGTCGGGGTGCGTTCTTTTGGTCCCTCTGCCTTTCAGAGGACAAGTTTTCTTTGATCCTGCATCTCTACCAGTATTGGAGGAGGAGACGCCTATCGTAGGACGGCAGGCAACCCTCAAGTTAATCTCCAAGTGGGTGGATTGTGGTATCTGGAAAAAAAAAAAAAAAAAAAAAAAAAAAAAAATAGCCAAATGCCTCGTCATCTAATTAGTGACGCGCATGAATGGATTAACGAGATTCCCACTGTCCCTATTTACTACTGCCACCTACCGGCCGGCCGAGCTGCAGCCTCACTGGTACCTCCCGCTTCGGGGCCTTCTGCGATCATCAAATCTGTAAGTAGTCCTCTAAATTTGCTCGCATGACCTTATAAAGGCTTGGAGCGTCTCGGGCGATGCGAGACGGGCGTTGAAGCGACCGCAATCTGGCTAAATCAACGACGCACATCGCGGTTAGGGCTAGAGGTAGCAGCCACTGGCCTCACTTCGAACAAATTAGAAATTCGGCAAGAAAAAGTTGTTTCGCACCTTGAAAGCCACTCTCATCGCTCCTGGGACGTTCCGAAGCCTCGCCGCTACCATCTCGGCTTGATTCAGCGAGATACAGGAGATTTATCAGCAAAAATCAACTTTCTTACCACGTGTATGCGCCGGTATGGGGGCTGCCATCTTGGCTGGGCATAACTGTAGAGCCTGCCCCCTGGAGTTCAAAGTTCGATTAAAAAGCAATTGAGCACATTAATTATCCGTGATAGTGTTAAATCGTGCAGAGGAAGGATATAGGGTAGTGAGCTGAATCTGGCCAAATTTCGACCGTCGAGAAGAAATTAACAATTATTTTTTCCCACCATACGACCTTGTGGGGGCCGCCATCTTGTTGTGGGACCCAACCATTTTGAGTATAGCATTCATATCTCGGCTTCTAGAGGCTCTGGGATGATAATTTAGGTGTCAAAAGATTCGTTTAAATGTGGAGATAGACATAAAAAAAAACCGCGAGAGCCTAGCACAATTGAGAACGCCAAAAAAAATTAATTATTCAGGAGACATCTTCAGTGTTGCCTTCCTACTAGTTTTTTTTGGCTAGATTTGGCGGAACATCAGCAATTCACAAAAACAGCTAGGAAACTTCCAACTATTGCAATCCGAACCGAAAAGGGAGGGACACAGGATTACTCGACATCCGTGGCTGCTATTTTGGGTGAGACTACCCTGGTTTCGCTGAAAGGTAAACATGGGAAAGAACAAAAAAAATTCAGTGACAAAAGAGGAAATGTTGAGAAACAGCCCAGCGGTAAAGGCAAAGACGAATATAAAACAACCACTAGAAAAAAGAGCCCCGGGGGCAGTTACCGGAAAAGAGGACCACACTCTAACACCTATAGATGATGGTGATGATCAAGGGAGTTTGACTACAGTTTATTCAGAACATGAAGACGACTGGTGGTCTTCAGATGACGAAGCTCCGGAAACAGGGGAGAACCTCGCACAGGATAGACACCTCAGCTCTAAAACCAGCACAAATAAAGGAAGGGAAAAGGTAAGTAAATCTACACTAGAGGAAAACAAAGAGACACAGTCTCAACCGAATTCGGCACAGGAGAAGACAGATCGTAAGGATCATGAAAAACACAAAGATGAAGGAATAGATCAAGACAGTACAAAGGAGACTTCTAGGGCAAAACAGCTGTTAAAAAAGTTAATGAAAGTGGACAAGTGCTTTATGAAGGCGCTCTTGGCATTGGCGGCTGGAGATCAACAAAAGGAAAAGTTAATAGACAGGATCATGACGGAATTTTCTAGGACAAAAAATTTGGCATTGGAAGCCACCCATGAGGTAGCGAGGCTAGAAGGTGCCAGAGACAAAGAACAAAAGGCAACGACAACGGTCGCATCATATGCGGATGCGGTCAAAGGTAGGACGAGCACGACAACAGAGGGTAACCAAATTTCCCATCTTTCACAAACGCAAAAGGATGAGAATGAAAAACAGAGAGCCAAATTTGCACTTTTAGTCACGTCCGAGACGTTGAACACAGCAGAAGTACAAGCTGCCATAAAAAAAAGGATAGACCCACAGGAGCTCGGGTTAAGTGACCCAGAAATGCGAGAGGGGAAGCGAGGAATGGTAGTGTCAACCTCGTCAAAAGAAGGATTAAAAAACCTAGAAAACCTCATGGAAAACGACCCAGAACTCAGAGCAAGAATGAAAACGCAGAGGCCAAAAAGTAAGAAACCAGAATTAAAGATTATTGGCATAGATGAAGAACTCACATCTGAGGAAATAATTCGGAAACTCATTTCACAGAATAGATTAACATGTACAGAAGAAGATATAAAAATAGTAACCACATGGCAAGGTAAAGAAGGAAAAACGGTAATCGTAAGCTTGGAATACAGAGCTTGGAGACAATTGCAAGGTAAAGAGCAATTAAACATCGGATGGAATAGGTGCCGAGTATTCGACAATACTTATGTTCCAAGATGCACCTTCTGTGCTAAATACGGCCACACACAAAAATGGTGTAGATCTCAGACGCCGCGATGCACTGAGTGTAGTGGCAGACATCACTACAAAGAATGCAGAGTTGAAGATTACCTATGCAGCGCCTGCAAGCAGGACGGGTGGGAACCAGAAATGGTAAGTCATTCCATGATGTCAAGGGCATGCCCTACTTACAAAGCCAGAAGGGAGCAGGAGCTCGACAGAATTCTCCGCCAACTTGAGTTAACAGCACTCTAATTAGACAGGATACGCAAGCGGTATCCAAACGACAACTCCGGGTTTAGACAGTCTTTTCCCTCGTATAAAAAAAAAAAAAAAAGAAAAGAAATGGTGAATACAAAATTAAATTCAACAGAAAAATTAGAAATGATACAGGTTAACTTAGGCAGGTCCTTCAAGGCGAATCAGAATTTAAGCATTTATCAACAAAGGAGAAATCATCATATTTCATTAGTTCAAGAGCCCTATCACTTAAAAGGTAAAATTATACCATGTTCAATAAAAGATAGAATTATTGCGCATGAGGATAACCCAAAAGTTGGCATCATATTCCACTCAAGGGTAACCAACATATTTCCAGTACAAATAGAGGAGGATTTTATTGCAGTAATAATGAAATTTAAGAACAAACAACTTCTCCTAATCAACTGCTATGCAGCACCTAAGGGGAACATAGAGAACCTACTAACTAAAATAGAGAACGTGATTCAAAAAACACACATAGAGAACATTTTAATAACAGGAGATTTTAATGCAAAAAGCCACAGTTGGGGAGGTGACAAACTAGATGATAGAGGGGAATTAGTTTTAGAGTTTATTATTAAAAATAACTTAAACTTAATAAACGACAAGAACAGTGAACCAACATTCCAAAATTCAAGGGGCAAAAGTTGGATCGATCTATCTATTGTTTCAAACAATTTGATTAGGGAAGTTAAAAATTGGAAGGTTTTAAATGAACCTTCATACAGTGATCATAAATTCATCAAAATAGAAATATTCGAAGAGGCCAAATTACAAATGTTTAAAATAACTAAAACAGGGAAACAAAGAGCATTAACAGATTTACTAAAGATGGATTGGGAATTACAATCACGAAATCTGAATAATGTACAGGAGGTCGAGCATTTAATACAAAAATTTTATAATACATTGGAAAACTTATACAAAAAATATGAAAAACGCATTACCAAGGGAAAAGGTCAAGAGAAAAGCTGGTGGAACCTGGAACTAGAAATACAAAGGAAAAAAGTTAGAGCAATGAAAAGACGGTTCAAAAGAAGTCGAGGGGATATAAGAGAAATCTTTAAAGCTCAATATTATGAAGAACATAAATTATATGTAGAAAATATTGCACAGGCGAAAAAGAAGGATTGGGAAAATTTTTTAGCCAAAGTAACGAGGAATCCTTTTAATATAGGATACAAATTAGCCCGGAATCAAATTAAAAAAGCAGTCATTATAAAAAGCATGATAAAAGAGGACGGTTCATCAACAAATTGTCTTACAGAAACAGTCGACTATATTATAAGTAAATTATATGATTTAGCAGGAGAAAACGAAGTAAACGAAACAAAAGTCGAAGAAGAGGAAATAAACAATGACATTGAAGATGATGGGGAGTTTACGCAACAGGAAGTGGAAGCAATAATTAGGAACCTAAAGAAAGATATCGCACCAGGACCGGACAACTTAACAACGGAATTTATTCAATTAATAAATCAAAAGCAAAATACCTTTTTTGTAAATATATTTAATTGTTGTTTAAAACTAGGATATTTTCCTCAGGACTGGAAAGTATCAAAAATAATATTGATCCCCAAAAAGAAAAGTCAGAATACACCTGCAGATTACCGACCAATTGCAATAAACTCAATATTCGGAAAGATCCTAGAAAGCTTACTCAAAGACCGCATATATCACTTCTTATACAAAAACGAATTATTCCCCAAAAATCAATACGGGTTCAAGCACGATACCTCGACAATTCAGGCATTAGAGAACATAAAGAAAAAATTAGACCAAGCTTCTCTAGATAAAGAGGGAGCTTTGATTATATCAATGGATATCAAAAATGCATTCAACACCATTGATAAAAAAGAAATAATTAAGTACTTAGAAGAAAATAATTGCCCAAAAAATTTAATAAAATTAACCAATGCAATCATGACAAATCGAAAAATCTCGTACAAAAACGAAAACATTCAGAAAACGTATTGCCTAAGAAAAGGATCCCCCCAAGGATCCCCATTAAGTCCATTACTATGGACCATAATGATTACAGAGGTACTGAGGGAAATATACCCAGAAAAAACATATGTGCAAGCTTTCGCCGACGATATCACAATAATAATTAAAGGAACATCTAAAAGAAAGCTACAAGATAAAGCAAACCAGACATTAAACATAATACAAAAATGGGGCCTCGAAAAAAAGATTGAATTCAATGCAACAAAAACCGAATTTATGGTTATTAAAGGAAAATATTCAAAAAGCCCACCAATACTTAAATTAGGAGACAATAAAATAAGAAAGGTACAGCAAATGAAAATATTAGGAGTAATCTTAGATGAAAACCTGTCTTTCCTTCCGCATTTAGATTATATAAAAGAGAAAGTGTTCGACTTGTCAATTAACTTAAACAAATTTACAGGTAAAAACAGAGGTATTAAAAACAAACAACTTAGGGAAATATATGTAAGGGGAATGGAAAGAATAATAACTTATGCAGGCCCAGTCTGGTATAGAAACATTGGCACCATAATCAAAAGATTGAAATCAATACAACGGAAACCATTAATATCGATAACTAAAGCCTATAAAACAGTTTCAAATAATGCATTAAACGTCTTAGCTAATGTTCCACCAGTACATCTAAAATTAGAAAAAGAGATAGAACTACACAACATTATCAAAAATGGAAAGCAGTTTATTTGGAATGACAAAATTTTCGATGCGGATTCTATTACTAAAAAAATTGACAAATGGAAAATTCATCCGTCTAAAAGATTAAGATTTAAGTTTAATAAAGAACTCAATCAAGAAACAAATTACAAAATTTTTACAGATGGTTCAAGCAATGAAATTGGAGCTGGGTCAGCTTTTGTAGTTATGAAAGAGCAAAAATTATTAGACACCAAACAATATTCATTACCAAAGTACAGTAACAATTTTGAAGCAGAAGCTATGGCTATAACCAAGGCCATAGAATATATTAGTTTACAACAAAATCGAAGCACCTATCATTTGCTGACAGACAGCCTGTCAGTCCTACAGGGGATAAATAATCCAGAAAACCTCAACCCCTATATATTTAAAATTAAGCAACTGCTCCAAAATGCTTCAGTAAACAACCAAATTATTCTAACATACGTAAAAGGACACAGTGGAAACATCGGCAACGACATAGCAGACGAATTGGCAAAAAAGGCAATAAGATTCGGAGAAGAAGTAGGGGTCCAAATTTCTAAGAATTTTATCAAAAAGGAGTTACAAAAAAAATTGTATCACAAATGGGAACAACTTTGGGCCCAAGACAAAATAGCTCGAAAAAGCTATATACACAATTGGATAAAACATATTAATCAGATTCCAAATCAATTTATTGCAAATTATCAGATTTCACAAATTTTAACAGGACATGGACGGTTTCCTCACTATCTGTTCAGGTTCGGGATAAAACAAAACAGAATCTGCCCTTGCAACATGGAAGAAACAGACATAGAGCATTATTTTACGATTTGTAAACTAACCGAAAAATATAGAGCACAGCTGAAGAGATTGTGTGGAGGCCCTGCTCAGGGAAAACGGGAACTTATTGAAAATGTACAGGCCAGGGCGATCCTGGAGGAGATGGTCGATACGATCAATAATAAACTGTAGGGACGTTACAGAGCATTAGGCAAACTGGGAAAAAAAAAAAAAAAAAATTCCCGGCGGCGATTCCGTCACAAAAAAGAGGGAAAACGAGGCCGATTGCACTGCCACCGTCACCATCACTACGGGGAGGAGAAGTATAAACCCGACCACTTCATCACATTGACACACGCCTCTCCATTTTGGAAAAAAAAAAAAAAAAAAAAAAAAAGAAGGTCTTCAATGCCAATCGGGTTCAACCTTTCCATGGTTGATAAGTTCGACCGGCAGCTCGCTGGTGGACCATAGGAGAGGTGAAGGGCGATCATGATCGGAGTTCTACTCGCCTCTCCCCTCCCTCCTTTCTCGGGATCAATTGACTGCCATCTGGAAGGACATGGTCTCATCTCTTTGGATTCCAACCGAGATCCACAAGTTGTGGTGAGGACTGAGACCTTCCACATGATGGCATGGCGAGTCAACTGAGGCCTCAAGGACAGGCCATCATGGCGGTTCATAATACTGGCCCTCTCGAGATGGTGACCCTAAAAGGACACAGTAACGGCCACTATTCCTACCCTCTTTAGTGGCATGTTCGTAGCCGGGAACTCAAAATTAAAAAAAAAAAAAAAAAAAAAAACGATAATATAATTAATCGATTGTCTCACTCAGGAAGCCTTGGTCTGCCGCGAATCAACGAATGTACAATACTGTAGTATAAAAAAGAGAGTGAGAATGAAAAAGAAGAAAACCAGGGAAAAAAAAAAAAAAAGGAAAAAAAAAAGAGAAAAAGAAAACGAAAAGAACAAAAAAGAGAATGAAAAAAAGGGATATAAGAAAGAAAGAAAGAAAATAGGAAAAAGGGGAAGGAAAGAGAGGGGAAGGAGAAAAGGAAAAGAAAGAAGAGAGGAAAGAAACAAAAATAAAAAAAAAAAATAAAAAGGAAAAGAAAAAAGAACAAAAATTAGCCCGATAAAATAAGAAACGAAAAATATCAGACAAGAATCTTCAGTGCAAAATATTGATATATTGTTTTGTATTTAGTGAAACTAGACATATATAGCTTTATATTATTATTCTAATTTCAAACATATACATAATGTAAGAGCCTGGGCAGTGGTGAGGAAGCCGTTAACAGGATGACAGGAAAATGAAAGTCATTTAAGCGCCAGCTACTTGGCCTTCGTATAAGGGTTCTTTTTCCCAAACAAGGGAGGGCTTCGGCCCTACCCCAGTGCGGAAGCCAAGACCTGAGCAACAGGGGGGCACATTGGGGACACTTTTGATACTCTAAATTCAAGTTAGAGAAAGTTCTGTTTTTAGCCAAATGCCTTGTCATCTAGTTGGTGACGCGCAAGGGTGGATTGACGGGATTCTCACTGACCCTATCTACTTTAATTCCAAACACATACATAATGTAAGAGCCTGGACCTGGACAGTGGTGAGGAAGCCGTTAACAGGATAAAATCAATATAAACAAAGGACTCTACCTAGACATCGTGATTCAGACCCCAAGACACCACACAATAAAGAAGAACAACAAGACAACAAGAAAGATCATCAAATCTACCTGAAGTACTACCTGAAGACCTACGACACAAGATACAACAGAAGAAGAATTGTTCGTCAAGATGCAAGAAATATTGAATGTAAACTAATTCGGATTGGAACAAGAAGATTGTTAATCAAGATGAAGATGAAGACTATAAACAACATGTATATTACCTACTTTTGTATACAAAATAAATAAATACCCTGAGTTTGCCGGTCGGTCCCTTCGGCCTTCCTTCCGCTGGTGGTAGTAGTCCCCTTTTTCTTTTCTTTTTTCTCTTCTCTTCTCTTCTTTATTTTTCATTCTCAAAATTATTATCTTTTTTTTTTTTTTTTTTTTTTTTTTTCAAATTCGGCAGCCTGCGATACTCCGGTGCAGCAGGCAGGGCATAAAACTTTATGTTCTTTTAAGTAAGTTTAACATAGCCCAACACCACTTTCTGTCCCTATTTACTACTCCAGCCACGGGAGCGGCCGCGTCACAGCACGGGTAAGTGGGCTCTGCACATTTCTACCTATAACTTTGGCAATTTTGGTTTTAGGAGAGTCAGAGTGGTCTCTACTTGTCTGTGAAGTTACAGGGACTCCTACTGCTACAAGTACAGCTATCAATAACGAAAATTTCAAATTTTAGAAGCAGAAAACAGTGGGAATTGGCGAAAACAACAATAGTCGGACCACGTGTTTTTTACGATCGCTTGTAGCTTCGTTATTATTCTACCGAGAGACTTCCTACTTATATAGTTGAGAGTCCTTAGGGTAGACTTGACGCTGCTGAAGTTTGATCGGGCTAGGTATAATAGTTTCTTTGTTATTCCGCAATAAAAATTAGGCCTAATCATTAAAAAAAATTAAATTGATAATATCACCTCGCAAAAGCATTTAAATCTTGTCCGCTTGATATATTAATAAACAGCATCTCATGGGCTACCAGGAGGCCCAATTCCGTACACTCTAGGCCCCTAATTAAGGTGCTAATTAGTAAAAAGCTCATCTCATTAAAACAATTTTTCAAAAAGATCTACAAACGCCACCAGAAAATAGCTAGTACCTTCTTTTAGAGCAAAACAGCCCGGTTTTTCCGTGTAAAAATAATTTTGATAGCTTGAAGCAACCGGTAGTTACAGAGATAGAAAGAATTTAACGAGAAACGTGAATAAACGTGTGGCGCCCGCGTCTTCCCTCGCCCTTGCCCAGAGGAGGAGGGCGGCTCACCGCTCGGGGAAAGGGGGCGCTCATCAGATCGGAGCCTATGAACACGTGTTTTCCTTCTTTTTCTTTTTTTTACGATAGCTTTCAAATACAGGGATAGCCTATGGTGATTTCGCTTTCGCACTCCTCTCGTATTTTGATGAGAGGAACATCCTCCAAAGGTTTGCAAAATTCTAGGATCAATAGAAGTGAAGTTATAGCGGTTTTAGTCACCCCGTGTATTCCTTCCTTAGAAAGCATAGGGCACGGTAGACAATCCTATCCACCACAATCAAAGCAATCTAAGTGCCATCGACGAAAACCGAGTCGACTATTAGATTATACATCCTTGAGTTTATAGAATAACAGAAAATCAAAGTGTATTTTGCCGTAACAACGTGGGAACAAGCGTTCGTAAACTCTACACAAACAGCGTCAAGGGGGCAGCCATTTTGAATGCGAACGACATCGCAAACAAATCTGCATTCATCGAGCTCGAAATCACGTAGTAAACAAAACTTCTCTGGTAGCTTGGAAGAACATAAGGGGCTTAACAACTACCCAGTAGTATTTTTCGAATTACATAGTTAATTGAAGAGAAACTGGATCCTCTTTCCCCCACTTAAACACATACTGCACGGAACTAAGTAGTCGAGTATTCATACTGCACGCAACTAGGGCAGAATCTGATAAAAAGCACTCCTTGGTGAATAGAGCCAGGTAGGGAACGTTAGATAGTCACGGGTTGGGGATCAGGGGGCCCTCAACAATGACTGGAGAGACAAAAACAAAGAAAAGTGTCACAAAGGAACGGAGTAAGGAAGGAAAAAAGAAAGAAAAGAACGAAACTACTTGCAGCACCTCAATGCAGGGCGCGCTAGTCAGTGAGAAAACAAAAGTAGGTGAGGACAAATGTAAGGAAAATCCAGAAGGGATTGATTCAAAGGCAAAAAGGTCAGCTAGCCCCGACTATTGGAACGTCAGTACAGATCTGAGACAACCATTCTCGGAAATCCGGCCACGTATGGCAAATCAACTGAAGCAGCAATCCCGTACAGAGACAGAGAACGACGAGGTCAGTAGAGATATAGAGGGAGGTAAGATGGAGTCACCCAGAGAGGAGGGTGAGGGCCAAGGCCTACGAGACCTCAGAACGAGTGCAATCCTCGACTGCGATAAGGAGTTCCTTGATCTCCTCATGGTTACTCAACATGAGGTCCCCCAGGCAAGTCAGCACCTGAGAGGCCTATTGGACGAGTTTCAGAAGGTTAAAGAGATTGCGCTGCAGGTGGTGGAGAAGAATGCTTACCTAGAGGGACGCGTGAGAGAACTAGCAAAGACCAAACCGGCTGAAATTAGGACCTTTGCGGAGGTAACGAGGACAAATCTGGCTAACCAAGAACGGGACGGTGAAAATAGAAGCACACCCAGTGAGAGGAAAGCAGTACTCCTAGTGAGGGCCCCTGAAGACGAGGAAGAGACTAGCTCTGGAGAGGTACGAGAAAGACTGGTCAGGCACTTTGACCCCATAACGCTTGGCCTCAAGAACGTTGCTCTCAGGCCAATCAGAGGTGGAGTAGCAGTAACCACCACCTCCGCAACGGCAGTTAAGAAATTGCAAGACAGTATAAGAGAACACGAGCAGACAAAACAGTTCGAAACAAAAATAGTAGATACAGCCAAACCGGAAATTAGGCTGATTTCGGTGGACAGTAAGGTAGACTCCGAAGACATCCCAAGAATACTTCTGGAGCAAAATGAGATCGAAGGAGCTGTGAAAGATATTAAGGTAGTCTGGAGGACAGAGAGGAAATCCGGCTCTCAAGTCACACTGCGCATTTCCAATACAGGACTGGCCAAGGAAATAGTGCAGAAGAAAAGAGTCAACATTGGCTGGTCTAGGTGTAGAGTCTTAGAAAACGTGTACCTCCCCAAGTGCACATACTGCACGAGACTGGGGCACAGAGAGGGGAACTGCTATGCCAAGAAGGCACGATGTACTGAATGTGGCGGAAACCACTACTACAAAGATTGCAGGGAGGAAGGGAAAAGTTGTCCTCTCTGCGTAGATGCAGGGAAGGAAGCAGTGGACCACTCGATGTGGGACGGGCCATGCCCCACATTCGAGGACCGATACCAAAAGAAGAGGCGAGAGCTAGGTTTTGCATAAAACTTTCCCACCTAGGCACCAGTAGACTATCTCTTTAACCAGGCGAATTAGGTAATCAGCACTTTTTGACCACAGTAGAAAAAAAAATATATAAAAAGGGAAGGTATGAACAAATTGGTGTGTTTACAAATAAATCTAGGTCGCTCCTTTCGAGCGACAAGTAATTTGACGAACCTTCACTTAGAACAGAACCAGGATGTTTCATTCATACAAGAACCATATCACTTAAAAAACAAGGTTATCGGGTTCCCCATTAGAACTAGAATTATACAATCAGACGACAATCCAAAAACGGCAACAATAGTGCATAACGAGAGAATTGGAATCTTTCCCTTAAAAATTAAACAAACATTGATAGTAGCGAGATTGACTTGGAACAACATTGAATTACTGACAATAAACTGTTATTTTCCGCCGCAATCAGATACATTACCAATATTACTGGAAATAGAAGAGATCCTCAACAAGTCCCAACCTGCGGACAATATACTAATTATCGGGGACTTCAACGCGAAAAACATAATCTGGGGAGGGGAAACAACAAATCAAAGAGGCATAGAAGTTTTAGAATTTATCAATAGAAACAACCTTACTGTTTTAAATGACCCACAGTCATTACCAACTTTTCAATCCTCGAATGGCAGAAGCTGGATAGACCTTTCTATAAGCTCGATTCCCTTGGGTGAAAACATTCTTAATTGGGAGGTATTAGAGGAGGACAGCCTTAGCGACCATCGCTTCATTAAAATTGAACTTTTCAAGGTCAAAACCAAGAGGGAAAAAAGATTAACAAAAATGGGGGAAAAGAAAGTATTAGAGGAGCTACGAGAAGACAGATGGCTTCGAACCACGGCCCAGAGGACAATAGAAAATAGGAACCAGCTGGAAACCATAGTAAACCAATTCTACAGAAAGATTGAAGAGCTTGAAAAGAAACATTCAAAACATGTTAGCAATGATGACAAGAAGCAGAAAGCGTGGTGGAATGCAGAATTAGAACTAAAAAGGAAAAAAGTAAGAGCTTTACGGAGAAGGTACCAAAGGTGTTCAAACGAGCTCAGAGAGGATTTCAAGAAAGCATACCAAGAAGGTCAAAAGAACTATCAGAAGGACATAATTGAAGCCAAAACCAAATCGTGGAAAACATACTGTAGTAAGCAAGAAAAGAATCCATTTTCTCTACCGTATAAACTTGCGGCAAATAAAATAAAGAGGAAAATTGTATTTCAAGGTTTAATCAAGGAAAATGGAGAGACAACCGCTACCGAGGAAGAGACGATAAGATATATACTTAATAACCTCTATGCAACGAATGAGGACACCGGAGAGATATATAGAGAAGATAGCGAACATGAAGAAAAAGATGATGACGAGTACGAACACATAGATGTCACGGAAACCGAAGTGGATTATGTTGTAAACAACATAAGGAAAAATATCAGCCCAGGGCCCGACAAAATAAAGACTGAATTCATACAGAGAGTGTACCACATGCATAAAAAGTTTTTCATTAACATCTTTAATGCAGCATTAAAAATTCGTCATTTCCCATCAGCTTGGAAGATATCAAAAGTAATTCTTATACCAAAGAACAGGGGCAAAGGACAGCAACAAGTGAACAAGTATAGGCCAATTGCCATTAACTCCATCCTCGGGAAAATTTTTGAAAAAGTGATATACTATCGACTCTACCGTTACTTCGATACTCGTGAATTATTCCCAGAAAATCAATTTGGATTTACGTATGGCAAATCGGCCATCACCGCACTGTACAAACTAAAACGAGACATAGTACATTCCCTTGAAAATAAAGACAATATTATAGTAATTTCATTAGACATAACCAACGCATTCGGGAATATAATTGTTGATAGAGTAAAAAAAAGATTTAGGGATTTAGAAATACCCAAGGAACTGAGTCAATTGGTATTGCACATGCTAGAAGACAGATCAATCAGCTATGAACTGGGGGAAAACAAAATTCAGCTAAAGCTAAACAAAGGAGCACCACAAGGCTCCCCCCTAAGTCCGTTTCTATGGAACATAATTGTTTCCGAATTATTAGTGGCAGAAATGCCAGAAACTACCACCATACAAGCATTTGCAGATGATTTAACAGTAGTGGTTAGGGGCAAAAGTAGAGCTAAACTAGAAGCGGAGGCCGCGAAAGCACTGACGACCATACACGAATGGAGCACCCGAAATGAGCTGAACTTCAGCCTGGAGAAATGTGAATTCATCAACCTAGGGGCCGCGTATAAGAATAGATCTCCAGTCATTAAAATTAACGGCATTTCAATTAAGCGAGTCCAACAAACGAAAATTTTGGGGGTGATATTCGACAGTAAACTTTCGTTTATACCACATTTAAAAATGGTGAAGCAAAGAATCCAAAGGATTACGTCTGGTCTGGCACAATTTACAGGAACGAATTGGGGTATGACCCCAAAACACCTCCGACAAATCTACTTAGGGGGAATAGAACGCATGATAGTATATGGCTCTCCAATATGGTACCCGGCAATATCCGCACGGAACAAAAATAACACAGAGAAGATAAATAGACTGAAGGCAATTCAGAGAATCCCCTTGTCAAAAATTGCTAAATCTTTTCATACAGTATCGAACGCAGCACTAAATATTGTCTGCAACATTCCCCCGGTACACATAACAATAGAACGAGAAAACACAATTTTTAACATAATTCATGGAGACGGAAAATTCGTGTTTAATGGTCAGGCTTTCGGGAAAGAAGATATCGCAACCAAGATTCGGCCATCCCAAACACACCCAGCAAAAAAGAGAAAATATGACTACTCAAAGTCAATCGAGGCAACCGATTACAGCTTTTATACCGACGGATCGGCTATGGGAAACAAAATTGGCGCAGCCTTCGTCATCATAGACAAGTTTGGCAGAGCAATAAAATACAAACAAATGAAACTTCCAGAACACTCAAACA